>NC_084614.1:79750982-80038482 GCF_033978795.1 Nerophis ophidion | reverse complement strand
GTAAAACATTATTGATTTTGAAGTCTTGTCTGGAAAGTGCTGCTCTCTTTTCTTCCTCGTTGACAAACAAGCTCGCTGGGATCATTTCATCGTGTTTGAGTCTTTTATTGGACTTATTTTATTCTGGTTTTGTGGCATCTGGACTTTTGTTACGTAGCATGTCTATATTTTTAGTGTTACATCTAGCTAATAAAACACAATAAAGGTTCATTTCACAGGTGTCAAACTCAAGGCCACATCTTTTCAAATAGCCAATAAAGTACTTTATCTTTTTCTACTAAATGCATTCTTGTCATCCATTTTGACAGAAAAACAATATTTCCTGCATGTTTTTGAATTGAAATGTTATCGAGTAATGCAACAGGAATATTTTGATGTATAATTGTATATTATATTTTTTGACTGTAAAATTCCGGCAAAAAATTTTTTTTTTTGACCGAAAAAAACGGTACCATTTTTGTCATTAACAGTAATACACCGTAAAATATATTTTTCTATTTACAGCACACAAAAAAAAAAAAATTACAGTAAAATTCTGGCAATGGACCCACCAGTTTTTTCCATTAAGATGGATGGATAGATAGATGGATAGATAGTACTTTATTGATTCCTTCAGGAGAGTTCCCTCAGGAAAACTTTAATTCCACCTGTAGTGTACCGAATTGAGATGGAATTTAAAAAGTAAATAATGGGGATATAAATGGAAACAAAATAGAAAAATATTACAATACAAATAAAAATTTTACAGTAATATGATGTAAAAACCACAGCAAAATTTACAGTAAAATATTTTTTTAAACTTTAGATTATCTAGTAATGCAACAGAAATATTGGTATATATATATATTTATATATTATATTTTCTGACAGTAAAATTCCGCCCAAAAAATTATTTTTTAATGTAAAAATGGGTAGTATTTTGTCATTAACATTAATACACCGTAAAATATTTTCTATTTACAATAAAAAAATAAAAATTTTTTGTGTAAAATTGTAACAATTTGCACTAGTTTTTTTCCATTTACAGCAATATACTGTAAAAACCACCGTCAAATTTCCAGTGTTTATGTGTGCATATATATATATATATATATATATATATATATTGTATTTTTTTGACGGTAAAATTCTGGCAAAAAAATCTTTTTACTGTAAAAACGGGTAGCGTTTTTGTCATTAACAGTAATACACCTTAAAATATTTTTTTTCTATTTCCAGCAAAAAAAAAAAAATAATAATTACAGTAAAATTCTGGCAATGGACCCACCAGTTTCTTCCATTTAGATCATGGGTGTCAAACTCTGGCCCCATGTAATTTATTTGGCCCTTGAGACAATATTAAATTAACATTGGAGCTGGACCGTCGGTATAATACAGTGGCGGTGCATTCACCGCTAATTCTAATACTTGCCAATCCTCACGATTTTCCCAGGAGACGCCCGAATTTGAAGTCATGCATCAAAAATGCTGTAAAAAATGACAATATATTCTACATTAAAATTGTGAAATTTACTCTTTTCTAAAGCATTTTACTGTAAATGAAATCAAACAGCACTATTGTTTCTTGATGATAAAATTCTGGCAATTTTTTTTACTGTAAAACACAGGTATATTTTTGGTCATTTACTGTAATACACCGTAAAGTCTACAGTCAGTCATTTATCTCTCAATTTTTCTACCGCTTGGCCCTTTTAGGGTAAAAAAATAAAAAATTAATTTTACCATTAAAAAAAGTAGTTTTCTATTGACAGTAAAAAAAATATTTAAAAAAAAACAAATTTTACACTAAAATTTTGGCAATTGATCTGCCAGTTTTTATACCGTTAAAAAAAAAAAGCCGAACTGTTTTTTTTTTTTTTTCCAGTAATATAATGTTAAAACCACCGTAAATTTTACGGTAAAATTATTGCGACAGAAAAAATAAATGCAATGGCATATTTTTTTTTCACTTAACTATTATTTGATAATGCAATGTGCACTGTAAAAATGACAATAACTTTCACGGTAAAATTGTGAAATTTACTGTGGTTTTTACACCGTTTTACCGTAAATGGAAAAAAAAACGTACCAGTTTTTTTTTTACTATGAATACTGTTGCAGTGTTTTGCCATTTACAGAAATACACCGTAAACGCTACAGTTGGTTTTAAGGTAAAAAAATAAAATGGCCCCGGAATTTTACCGTAAAATTTTAAAAAAAAAAATATTTACAGTAAAGACAAATAAACGTACATTACAGTAAAATTCTGGCAACAGAACTGCCAGTTGTTTTTTTACTGTAAAAAACTGTTGTACTGTTTTGGCAAAAAATATTTTTTTACTGTAAAACTCTTGTACTGTTATGCCATTTTAAAGTAATACACCATCAAATCTACAACTATTTTGGGGTAAAAAAAAATACCTGGCAGCTCAGTTGCCAAATTAATTTGTTACTGTAAAAAACTGTGGTAGTGTTATGCCATTTACAATATTACATCGTAAAAGCTAGTTTTTAGGGTCAAGAACTGAATTCTGGCAATTGAACTGCCTGTTTTTTACCGTAAATAAAAAACTGCAGTACTGATTTTCCATGTGCTGTAAAAACCATCATAAAGTTTACGGTGAAATTATTGCGACAGAAGAAAATACATGCAATTATATATTTTCTTAGCTTAAATATTATTTAGCTATGCATTGTGTTCTGAAAAATGTTAGATTTCACAGTAAAATTGTGAAATTTACTGTGGTTTTTACATCATTTTATCCAAATGGAAAACAACAGTCCCATTGTTTTGTTTTTTAGGACAACAAAACTCTGATAAAATAATATTTTTGTACTATAACTGCAGTACTTTTTTTCCATGTGCTGTAAAAACCATCATAAAGTTTACGATGAAATTATTGCGACAGAAGAAAATACACGCAATTGTATATTTTCTTAGCTTAAATATTATTTAGCAATGCATTGCGCTCTGAAAAATTTTAGATTTTACAGTAAAATTGTGAAATTTACTGTGGTTTTTACGGCATTTTATCCAGAAGGAAAACAACAGTCCCGTTCTTTTGTTTTTTTGGACAACAAAGTTCTGATAAAATACTATTTTTTTACTATAAAAACTGTTGTAGTGTTTTTCCATGTGCTGTAAAAACCATCATAAGTTTTACGGTGAAATTATTGCGACAGAAGAAAATACATGCAATTGTATGTTTTCTTAGCTTAAATATTATTTAGCAATGCATTGTGGTCGGAAAAATTCTAGATTGTACAGTAAAATTGTGAAATTTACTGTGGTTTTTACAGCATTTTATCCAGAAGGAAAACAACAGTCCCATTGTTTTGTTTTTTTGGAACAACAAAACTCTGATAAAATAGTATTTTTGTACTATAACTGCAGTACTGTTTTTCCATGTGCTATAAAAACCATCATAAAGTTTACGGTGAAAATATTGCCACAGAAGAAAATACATGCAATTGTATATTTTCTTAGCTTAAATATTATTTAGCAATGCATTGTTCTCTGAAAATTTTTAGATTTTACAATAAAATTATGAAATTTACTGTGGTTTTTACAGCATTTTATCCAGAAGGAAAACAACAGTCCCATTGTTTAGTTTTTTTGGACAAAAAAAACTCAGATAAAATAGTATTTTTGTACTATAACTGCAGTACTGTTTTTCCATGTGCTGTAAAAACCATCATAAAGTTTACGGTGAAATTATTGCGACAGAAGAAAATACATGCGATTGTATATTTTCTTAGCTTAAATATTATTTAGCTATGCATTGTGCTCTGAAAAATTTTAGATTTTACGGTAAAATTGTGAAATTTACTGTGGTTTTTACGGCATTTTATCCAGAAGGAAAACAACAGTCCCATTGTTTAGTTTTTTTGGACAAAAAAAACTGTGATAAAATAGTATTTTTGTACTATAACTGCAGTACTGTTTTTCCATGTGCTGTAAAAACCTTCATAAAGTTTACGGTGAAATTATTGCGACAGAAGAAAATACATGCAATTGTATATTTTCTTAGCTTAAATATTATTTAGCTATGCATTGTGGTCTGAAAAATTTTAGATTTTACAGTAAAATTGTGAAATTTACTGTGGTTTTTACAGCATTTTACTTTAAATGGAAAACAACAGTCCCATTGTTTGTTTTTTTTGGAACAACAAAACTGTGATAAAATAGTATTTTTGTACTATAACTGCAGTACTGTTTTTCCATGTGCTGTAAAAACCTTCATAAAGTTTACGGTGAAATTATTGCGACAGAAGAAAATACATGCGATTGTATATTTTCTTAGCTTAAATATTATTTAGCTATGCATTGTGGTCTGAAAAATTTTAGATTTTACAATAAAATTATGAAATTTACTGTGGTTTTTACAGCATTTTACTTTAAATGGAAAACAACAGTCCCATTGTTTGTTTTTTTTGGAACAACAAAACTGTGATAAAATAGTATTTTTGTACTATAACTGCAGTACTGTTTTTCCATGTGCTGTAAAAACCATCATAAAGTTTACGGTGAAATTATTGCGACAGAAGAAAATACATGCAATTGTATATTTTCTTAGCTTAAATATTATTCAGCAATGCATTGTGGTCTGAAACATTTTTGATTTTACAGTAAAATTGTGAAATTTACTGTGGTTTTTACAGCATTTTATCCAAATGGAAAACAACAGTCCCATTGTTTTGTTTTTTAGGACAACAAAACTCTGATAAAATAGTATTTTTGTACTATAACTGCAGTACTGTTTTTCCATGTGCTGTAAAAACCATCATAAAGTTTACGGTGAAATTATTGCCACAGAAGAAAATACATGCAATTGTATATTTTCTTAGCTTAAATATTATTTAGCAATGCATTGTGGTCTGAAAAATTTTAGATTTTACAATAAAATTATGAAATTTACTGTGGTTTTTACAGCATTTTATCCAGAAGGAAAACAACAGTCCCATTGTTTTGTTTTTTGGACAAAAAAAACTCTGATAAAATAGTATTTTTGTACTATAACTGCAGTACTGTTTTTCCATGTGCTGTAAAAACCATCATAAAGTTTACGGTGAAATTATTGCGACAGAAGAAAATACATGCAATTGTATATTTTCTTAGCTTAAATATTATTTAGCTATGCATTGTGCTCTGAAAAAGTTTAGATTGTACAGTAAAATTGTGAAATTTACTGTGGTTTTTACAGCATTTTATCCAGAAGGAAAACAACAGTCTCATTGTTTTGTTTTTTTGGAACAACAAAACTGTGATAAAATAGTATTTTGGTACTATAACTGCAGTACTGTTTTTCCATGTGCTGTAAAAACCATCATAAAGTTTACGGTGAAATTATTGCGACAGAAGAAAATACATGCAATAGTATATTTTCTTAGCTTAAATATTATTTAGCAATTCATTGTGCTCTGAAAAATTTTAGATTGTACGGTAAAATTGTGAAATTTACTGTGGTTTTTACAGCATTTTACTCTAAATGGAAAACAACAGTCCCATTGTTTTGTTTTTTTGGACAACAAAGTTCTGATAAAATAGTATTTTTCTACTATAACTGCAGTACTGTTTTTCCATGTGCTGTAAAAACCATAATAAAGTTTACAGTGAAATTATTGCGACAGAAGAAAATACATGCAATTGTATATTTTCTTAGCTTAAATATTATTTAGCAATTAATTCATTGTGCTCTGAAAAATTTTAGATTGTACAGTAAAATTGTGAAATTTACTGTGGTTTTTACAGCATTTTACTCTAAATGGAAAACAACAGTCCCATTGTTTTGTTTTTTTTTGAACAACAAAACTGTGATAAAATAGTATTTTGGTACTATAACTGCAGTACTGTTTTTCCATGTGCTGTAAAAACCATCATAAAGTTTTACGGTAAAATTTTTGCGACAGAAGAAAATACATGCAATTGTATATTTTCTTAGCTTAAATATTATTTAGCAATGCATTGTGGTCTCCTCCTCTCTGAGCTGCAACCTTATCGTGGTAGAGGAGTTTGCGTGTCCCAATGATCCTAGGAGCTATGTTGTCCGGGGGCATAAAGCCCCCTGGTAGGGTCTCCCAAGGCAAACAGGTTCTAGGTGTGGGATCAGACAAAGAGCAGCTCGAAGACCTTTATGAAGAAGAAACATCATGGACCCAGATTTCCCTCGCCCGGACGCGGGTCACCGGGGCCCCCCTCTGGAGCCAGGCCCGGAGTTGGGGCACGATGGCGAGCGCCTGGTGGCCGGGCCTGTTCCCATGGGGCCCGGCCGGGCACAGCCCGAAGAGGCAACGTGGGTCACCCCTCCAATGGGCTCACCACCCATAGCAGGGGCCATAGAGGTCGGGTGCATTGTGAGCTGGGCGACAGCCGAAGGCAGGGCACTTGGCGGTCCGATCCTCGGCTACAGAAGCTAGCTCTTGGGACGTGGAACGTCACGTCACTGGGGGGGAAAGAGCCTGAGCTAGTGCGCGAAGTCGAGAAATTCCGGCTGGATATAGTCGGACTCACTTCGACGCACAGCAAGGGCTCTGGAACCACTTCTCTCGAGAGGGATTGGACCCTCTTCCACTCTGGCGTTGCCGGCAGTGAGAGGCGACGGGCTGGGGTGGCAATTCTTGTTTCCCCCCGGCTCAAAGCCTGTACGTTGGAGTTCAACCCGGTGGACGAAAGGGTAGCCTCCCTCCGCCTTCGGGCGGGGGGACGGGTCCTGACTGTTGTTTGTGCTTATGCACCAAACAGCAGTTCAGAGTACCCACCCTTTTTGGGAACACTCGAGGGAGTACTGGAAAGTGCTCCCCCGGGTGATTCCCTTGTCCTACTGGGAGACTTCAACGCTCACGTTGGCAACGACAGTGAAACCTGGAGAGGCGTGATTGGGAAGAATGGCCGCCCGGATCTGAACCCGAGTGGTGTTTTGTTATTGGACTTTTGTGCTCGTCACGGATTGTCCATAACAAACACCATGTTCAAGCATAAGGGTGTCCATATGTGCACTTGGCACCAGGATACCCTAGGCCGCAGTTCCATGATCGACTTTGTAGTTGTGTCATCGGATTTGCGGCCTCATGTTATGGACACTCGGGTGAAGAGAGGGGTGGAGCTTTCTACCGATCACCACCTGGTGGTGAGTTGGCTGCGATGGTGGGGGAGGATGCCGGACAGACCTGGGAGGCCCAAACGCATTGTGAGGGTCTGCTGGGAACGTCTGGCAGAGTCTCCTGTCAGACAAAGTTTCAATTCCCACCTCCGGAAGAACTTTGAACATGTCACGAGGGAGGTGCTGGACATTGAGTCCGAGTGGACCATGTTCCGCACCTCTATTGTCGAGGCGGCAGATCGGAGCTGTGGCCGCAAGGTAGTTGGTGCCTGTCGGGGCGGCAATCCTAAAACCCCTTGGTGGACACCAGCGGTGAGGGATGCCGTCAAGCTGAAGAAGGAGTCCTATCGGGTCCTTTTGGCTCATAGGACTCCGGAGGCAGTGGACAGGTACCGACAGGCCAAGCGGTGTGCAGCTTCAGCGGTCGCGGAGGCAAAAACTCGGACATGGGAAGAGTTCGGGGAAGCCATGGAAAACGACTTCCGGACGGCTTCGAAGCGATTCTGGACCACCGTCCGCCGCCTCAGGAAGGGGAAACAGTGCACTATCAACACCGTGTATGGTGCGGATGGTGTTCTGCTGACCTCGACTGCGGATGTTGTGGATAGGTGGAAGGAATACTTCGAAGACCTCCTCAATCCCACCAACACGTCTTCCTATGAGGAAGCAGTGCCTGGGGAATCTGTGGTGGACTCACCTATTTCTGGGGCTGAGGTCGCTGAGGTAGTTAAAAAGCTCCTCGGTGGCAAGGCCCCAGGGGTGGACGAGATCCGCCCGGAGTTCCTTAAGGCTCTGGATGCTGTGGGGCTGTCTTGGTTGACAAGACTTTGCAGCATCGCGTGGACATCGGGGGCGGTACCTCTGGATTGGCAGACCGGGGTGGTGGTTCCTCTCTTTAAGAAGGGGGACCGGAGGGTGTGTTCCAACTATCGTGGGATCACACTCCTCAGCCTTCCCGGTAAGGTTTATTCAGGTGTACTGGAGAGGAGGCTACGTCGGATAGTCGAACCTCGGATTCAGGAGGAACAGTGTGGTTTTCGTCCTGGTCGTGGAACTGTGGACCAGCTCTATACTCTCGGCAGGGTTCTTGAGGGTGCATGGGAGTTTGCCCAACCAGTCTACATGTGCTTTGTGGACTTGGAGAAGGCATTCGACCGTGTCCCTCGGGAAGTCCTGTGGGGAGTGCTCAGAGAGTATGGGGTATCGGACTGTCTTATTGTGGCGGTCCGTTCCCTGTACGATCAGTGCCAGAGCTTGGTCCGCATTGCCGGCAGTAAGTCGAACACATTTCCAGTGAGGGTTGGACTCCGCCAAGGCTGTCCTTTGTCACCGATTCTGTTCATAACTTTTATGGACAGAATTTCTAGGCGCAGTCAAGGCGTTGAGGGGTTCCGGTTTGGTAACCGCAGGATTAGGTCTCTGCTTTTTGCAGATGATGTGGTCCTGATGGCTTCATCTGACCGGGATCTTCAGCTCTCGCTGGATCGGTTCGCAGCCGAGTGTGAAGCGACCGGAATGAGAATCAGCACCTCCAAGTCCGAGTCCATGGTTCTCGCCCGGAAAAGGGTGGAGTGCCATCTCCGGGTTGGGGAGGGGACCCTGCCCCAAGTGGAGGAGTTCAAGTACCTAGGAGTCTTGTTCACGAGTGAGGGAAGAGTGGATCGTGAGATCGACAGGCGGATCGGTGCGGCGTCTTCAGTAATGCGGACGTTGTACCGATCCGTTGTGGTGAAGAAGGAGCTGAGCCGGAAGGCAAAGCTCTCAATTTACCGGTCGATCTACGTTCCCATCCTCACCTATGGTCATGAGCTTTGGGTCATGACCGAAAGGATAAGATCACGGGTACAAGCGGCCGAAATGAGTTTCCTCCGCCGTGTGGCGGGGCTCTCCCTTAGAGATAGGGTGAGAAGCTCTGCCATCCGGGAGGAACTCAAAGTAAAGCCGCTGCTCCTTCACATCGAGAGGAGCCAGATGAGGTGGTTCGGGCATCTGGTCAGGATGCCACCCGAACGCCTCCCTAGGGAGGTGTTTAGGGCACGTCCAACCGGTAGGAGGCCACGGGGAAGACCCAGGACACGTTGGGAAGACTATGTCTCCCGGCTGGCCTGGGAACGCCTCGGGATCCCCCGGGAAGAGCTAGACGAAGTGGCTGGGGAGAGGGAAGTCTGGGCTTCCCTGCTTAGGCTGTTGCCCCCGCGACCCGACCTCGGATAAGCGGAAGATGATGGATGGATGATGGATGGATGGCATTGTGGTCTGAAAAATTTTAGATTTTACAATAAAATTGTGAAATTTACTGTGGTTTTTACAGCATTTTATCCAGAAGGAAAATAACAGTCCCATTGTTTTGTTTTTTTCGAACAACAAAACTCTGATAAAATAGTATTTTTGTACTATAACTGCAGTACTGTTTTTCCATGTGCTGTAAAAACCATCATAAAGTTTACGGTGAAATTATTGCGACAGAAGAAAATACATGTAATTGTATGTTTTCTTAGCTTAAATATCATTTAGCAATTCATTGTGCTCTGAAAAATTTTAGATTGTACAGTAAAATTGTGAAATTTACTGTGGTTTTTACAGCATTTTACTCTAAATGGAAAACAACAGTCCCATTGTTTTGTTTTTTTGGACAACAAAGTTCTGATAAAATAGTATTTTTGTACTATAACTGCAGTACTGTTTTTCCATGTGCTGTAAAAACCATCATAAAGTTTACGGTGAAATTATTGCGACAGAAGAAAATACATGCAATTGTATATTTTCTTAGCTTAAATATTATTTAGCTATGCATTGTGGTCCGAAAAATTTTAGATTTTACAGTAAAATTTTGACATTTACTGTGGTTTTTACAGCATTTTATCCAGAACGAAGAAAACAGTCTCATTGTTTTGTTTTTTTGGACAACAAAGTTCTGATAAAATAGTATTTTTGTACTATAACTGCAGTACTGTTTTTCCATGTGCTGTAAAAACCATCATAAAGTTTACGGTGAAATTATTGCGACAGAAGAAAATACATGCAATTGTATATTTTCTTAGCTTAAATATTATTTAGCTATGCATTGTGGTCTGAAAAATTTTAGATTTTACAGTAAAATTTTGACATTTACTGTGGTTTTTACAGCACTTTATCCAGAACGAAGAAAACAGTCTCATTGTTTTGTTTTTTTGGACAACAAAGTTCTGATAAAATAGTATTTTTGTACTATAACTGCAGTACTTTTTTTCGATGTGCTGTAAAAACCATCATAAAGTTTACGGTGAAAATATTGCGACAGAAGAAAATACATGAAATTGTATATTTTCTTAGCTTAAATATTATTTAGCAATGCATTGCGCTCTGAAAAATTTTAGATTGTACAATAAAATTGTGCAATTTACTGTGGTTTTTACAGCATTTTACTCTAAATGGAAAACAACAGTCCCATTGTTTTGTTTTTTTGGACAACAAAGTTCTGATAAAATAGTATTTTTTTACTATAAAAACTGTTGTAGTGTTTTTCCATGTGCTGTAAAAACCATCATAAGTTTTACGGTGAAACTATTGCGACAGAAGAAAATACATGCAATTGTATATTTTCTTAGCTTAAATATTATTTAGCAATGCATTGCGGTCTGAAAAATTTTAGATTTTACAATAAAATTGTGAAATTTACTGTGGTTTTTACAGCATTTTACTCTAAATGGAAAACAACAGTCCCATTGTTTAGTTTTTTTGGACAACAAAACTCTGATAAAATAGTATTTTTGTACTATAACTGCAGTACTGTTTTTCCATGTGCTGTAAAAACCATCATAAAGTTTACGGTGAAAATATTGCCACAGAAGAAAATACATACAATTGTATATTTTCTTAGCTTAAATATTATTTAGCAATGCATTGTGGTCTGAAAAATTTTAGATTTTACGGCAAAATTGTGAAATTTACTGTGGTTTTTACAGCATTTTATGCAGAAGGAAAACAACAGTCCCATTCTTTTGTTTTTTTGGACAGCAAAACTGATAAAATAGTATTTTTGTACTATAACTGCAGTACTGTTTTTCCATGTGCTGTAAAAACCATCATAAAGTTTACGGTGAAATTATTGCGACAGAAGAAAATACATGCAATTGTATATTTTCTTAGCTTAAATATTATTTAGCAAAGCATTGCGCTCTGAAAAATTTTAGATTTTACAGTAAAATTGTGAAATTTACTGTGGTTTTTACAGCATTTTACTCTAAATGGAAAACAACAGTCCCATTGTTTAGTTTTTTTGGACAACAAAGTTCTGATAAAATAGTATTTTTGTACTATAACTGCAGTGCTGTTTTTCCATGTGCTGTAAAAACCATCATAAAGTTTACGGTGAAATTATTGCGACAGAAGAAAATACATGCAATTGTATATTTTCTTAGCTTAAATATCATTTAGCAATTCATTGTGCTATGAAAAATTTTAGATTGTACAGTAAAATTGTGAAATTTACTGTGGTTTTTACAGCATTTTACTGTAAATGGAAAACAACAGTCCCATTGTTTTGTTTTTTTGGACAACAAAGTTCTGATAAAATAGTATTTTTGTACTATAACTGCAGTGCTGTTTTTCCATGTGCTGTAAAAACCATCATAAAGTTTACGGTGAAATTATTGCGACAGAAGAAAATACATGCAATTATATATTTTCTTAGCTTAAATATTATTTAGCTATGCATTGTGCTCTGAAAAATGTTAGATTTTACAGTAAAATTATGAAATTTACTGTGGTTTTTACAGCATTTTATCCAGAAGGAAAACAGCAGTCCCATTGTTTTGTTTTTTAGGACAACAAAACTCGGATAAAATAGTATTTTTGTACCATAACTGCAGTACTGTTTTTCCATGTGCTGTAAAAACCATCATAAAGTTTACGGTGAAAATATTGCGACAGAAGAAAATACATGCTATAGTATATTTTCTTAGCTTAAATATTATTTAGCAATTCATTGTGCTCTGAAAAATTTTAGATTGTACAGTAAAATTGTGAAATTTACTGTGGTTTTTACAGCATTTTACTCTAAATGGAAAACAACAGTCCCATTGTTTTGTTTTTTTGGACAACAAAGTTCTGATAAAATAGTATTTTTTTACTATAAAAACTGTTGTAGTGTTTTGCCATTTACAGAAATACACCGTAAATGCTACGATTAGTTTTACGTTAAAAAATTTTTGGGGGAATTTTAGCGTAATTTTTAAAAAATATTTACAGTAAAAACAAAAAAAAAACTACATTACATTAAAATTCTGGCAACTGAACTGCAAGTTGTTTTTTTACTGTAAAAAAAAACTGCTGTACTGTTTTTTCATTTATGCTGTGAAAAAATTACAGTAAAATTTTTATTTTACCTTAAAATCTAAAAAATGTTTATTTATTTTTGTACATTGTATACGTAAAGAAAAGTAATCAAATGCATATAGGAATCTGTAATAATATCCTTCACTGAGGTCAAACACAACTGCGATTAAGACAAGTTTGACAGCCCTTATTCCCGTCGCCATGGCAACAAAAGGCCGCATCCTTACCTTGACATGTGACACAGTGACATAGTTTCGGGACAGACGTCGTGGAGATGAGGCTCATCATGCTCATTCAACTTTATTTCTCATGCGAACAGACGTATGGCACGGTGAACCAGTCATACAGTACAAACATAGAAAGGTCAAAGGGCATCATTGTCTCGCGGTACAGTGTCGGACGCCGGGGGGGTACGGTTCCGTGCAGTCCGCACCAGAACCCGGCCAGTCTTTTTTTGGCGGTCCAAAAAAAAAAAGTATAAATAAAGAAAATAACACAATTTCACGTTGCGTTTTTTTTTTTTTTTTTTTTGTCTTTTGGAGGGAAAGAAAAAAACTTGCAGGAAGTCCTCAAAAGAAGTCACACCTGTCAGAACCAAGCTGTCCTCACGTGTGTGTGTGTGTGTGTGTGTGTGTGTGTGTGTGTGTGTGTGTGTGTGTGTGTGTGTGTGTGTGTGCGTGTGTGTGTGTGTGTGTGCATAATGGACATGAGTGAGTGCAGCCGCCGCCCCCTCTGTTTCGGGTCCAGACAGAACCTCACCGACTTGTTTTTTTTCCCCCACTTTGTGCTTTTCCGTGTCTTCCTCCTCGACTTGTGCAAAGTAGTCCACAGGTGTCACTGCTGGAGCTCTGCACACACACACACACACACACGCACACACACATTCTTGTAATTGTTACCTTCTTGAGACCTCCTAAAAATGCCTACCTCTTCAGGACCAGATATATCAAGATTTTAGTTTTTTTTCTTTTCTATATATTTATTTCTTTCAGACAAAGTACAAAGTTGACAACACATAATAATATAAATTAAATCTGCAAGCAGCGATGGGCGGGACCGACTTTTGCTGGTGTTTCCTGCCTTTAGCCATTCAACATATCTTTACCTGCACGTTACCTACCTTCCCTGCATCCTGGGGTCACACCGGTGCTTCTTTCTGTCACCCATACACGCTGGTGCTTCCTGCCATCACCCAGACAACATGTCTTTACCTGCACATTACCTACCTTCTCTTTATCCTGGAGTCAAACTGGTGCGTCTGGTACCTACCTTCTCTGCATTGTGTGGTCACGCTGGTGCCTCCTGCTTTTAAGCGGCCATCTTGAGACGGCTTGTAAAATCAAAACCGGAGCAGTTATTAAAACTCTTTTCGCAACTTTTAATCAGAAGGGTTCAATCTCTCTCCTGTGCGAGTTTGAAGCCGACACAACACACGCGCTCAGAGGAGATGATGTTTGAAAAAAGGTGACGGGTTTTTACAAAACTTTTGTTTTGAAGGGGTAATTGCCAACTTCCTGTTGAATTTTCCTGAAGAAGGTCGATTATTAAAACGTAGGTCTAAGTGAGACCTACATAGAGGTTTTTGTTTCATGTCCCTACGACATTCTTACCGGAAGTTTCAAGCAGTTTGGTCTGTGTTTTCTTCCTAGGAGCAGTTGTGTCTGTGTTTTATTCCTAGGGGGCGCTAGAGCGCAATTTTGAGTTTTGGGGTTTGTTTTTTATTGGATCGCAATTTTCGCCAATCCTGATGTGTGTGTCCAGTTTGGTGAGTTTTGAAGCATTTTAAGGGGTCAAATTACAGCTCAAAGAGGCAAAAATGACACTTTTTTAGGAAAGTTTTGTTTTGAAGGGGTTTTTGCCAACTTCCTGTTGATTTTTGCTGAGGGAGGTCGATTATTAAAATGTAGGTCTAAGTGAGACCTACATAGAGGTTTTAGTTTCATGTCTCTACGATATTCTTACTGGAAGTTTCAAGCAGTTTTGTCTGTGTTTTCTTCCTAGGAGCAGTTGTGTCTGTGTTTTATTCCTAGGGGGCGCTAGAGCGCAATTTTGAGTTTTGGGGTTTGTTTTTTTCTTATATCGCAATTTTCGCCAATCCTGATGTGTGTGTCCAGTTTGGTGAGTTTTGAAGCATTTTAAGGGGTCAAATTACAGCTCAAAGACGCAAAAATTACATTTTTTAGGAAAGTTTTGATTTGAAGGGGTTTTTGCCAACTTCCTGTTGATTTTTGCTGAAGGATGTCAATTATTAAAATGTAGGTCTAAGTGAGACCTACATAGAGGTTTTTGTTTCATGTCTCTACGATATTCTTACTGGAAGTTTCAAGCAGTTTGGTCTGTATTTTCTTCCTAGGAGCAGTTGTGTCTGTGTTTTATTCCTAGGGGGCGCTAGAGCGCAATTTTGAGTTTTGGGGTTTGTTTTTTATTGGATCGCAATTTTCGCCAATCCTGATGTGTGTGTCCAGTTTGGTGAGATTTGAAGCATTTTGAGGGGTCAAATTACAGCTCATAGAGGCAAAAATGACATTCTTTAGGAAAGTTTTGTTTTGAAGGGGTTTTCGCCAACTTCCTGTTGATTTTTGCTGAAAGAGGTCAATTATTAAAATGTAGGTCTAAGTGAGACCTACATAGAGGTTTTAGTTTCATGTCTCTACGATATTCTTACTGGAAGTTTCAAGCAGTTTTGTCTTTGTTTTCTTCCTAGGAGCAGTTGTGTCTGTGTTTTATTCCTAGGGGGCGCTAGAGCGCAGTTTTGAGTTTTGGGGTTTGTTTTTTTATTAGATCGCAATTTTCGCCAATCCTGATGTGTGTGTCCAGTTTGGTGAGTTTTGAAGCATTTTAAGGGGTCAAATTACAGCTCAAAGAGGCAAAAATGACATTCTTTAGGAAAGTTTTGTTTTGAAGGGGTTTTTGCCAACTTGCTGTTGATTTTTGCTGAAGGATGTAAATTATTAAAATGTAGGTCTAAGTGAGACATACATAGAGGTTTTTGTTTCATGTGTCTACAACATTCTTACTGGAAGTTTCAAGCAGTTTTGTCTGTGTTTTCTTCCTAGGAGCAGTTGTGTCTGTGTTTTATTCCTAAGGGGCGCTAGAGTCAATTTTGAGTTTTGGGTTGTTTTTTTTTATTAGATCGCAATTTTCGCCAATCCTGATGTGTGTGTCCAGTTTGGTGAGTTTTGAAGCATTTTAAGGGGTCAAATTACAGCTCAAAGAGGCAAAAATGACATTTTTTAGGAAAGTTTTGTTTTGAAGGGGTTTTTGCCAACTTCCTGTTGATTTTCCCTGAAGAAGGTCGATTATTAAAATGTAGGTCTAAGTGAGACCTACATAGAGGTTTTTGTTTCATGTCTCTACGACATTCTTACCGGAAGTTTCAAGCAGTTTTGTCTGTTTTCTTCCTAGGAGCAGTTGTGTCTGTGTTTTATTCCTAGGGGGCGCTAAAGCGCAATTTTTAGTTTTGGGGTTTGTTTTTTTATTAGATCGCAATTTTCGCCAATCCTGATGTGTGTGTCCAGTTTGGTGAGTTTTGAAGCATTTTAAGGGGTCACATTACAGCTCAAAGAGGCACAAATGACATTTTTTTAGGAAAGTTTTGTTTTGAGGGTTTTTTTGCCAACTTCCTGTTGATTTTTGCTGAAGAAGGTCGATTATTAAAATGTAGGTCTAAGTGAGACCTACATAGAGGTTTTTGTTTCATGTCTCCACGACATTCTTACCGGAAGTTTCAAGCAGTTTTGTCTGTGTTTTCTTCCTAGGAGCAGTGTTTTATTCCTAGGGGGCGCTAGAGCGCAATTTAGAGTTTTGGGGTTTGTTTTTTTATATTAGATCGCAATTTTCGCCAATCCTGGTGTGTGTGTCCAGTTTGGTGAGTTTTGAAGTATTTTAAGGGGTCAAATTACAGCTCGAGAGCCAAAAATGACATTTTTTAGGAAAGTTTTGTTTTGAAGGGGTTTTTGCCTACTTCCTGTTGATTTTTGCTGAAGGAGGTCATGTAATTGTTTTTTAATGTTCCTTATTTACTTCAAGTTATTACAGCATGTCTTTTCATACATTATTTTTTTTAATTAATTTTGGTCAAAGGGGATGCATTTCACTTTCTTGCACACACTTGTTATTTCATATGTTGGCCAGAGGAGGAGCCCTTTTAAAACCGACACACAGTCAATTTGAAAAATCCCTTCTTTTTGGGGCCACCTTGGGGCGTTATAGCTCGGTTGGTGGAGCGGCCGTGTCAGCAACTTGAGGGTTCCAGGTTCGATCCCCGCTTCCGCCATCCTCGTCACTGCCGTTGTGTCCTTGGGCAAGACACTTAACCCACCTGCTCCCAGTGCCACCCTCACTGGTTTAAATGTAACTTAAATATTGGGATTCACTATGTAAAGTGCTTTGAGTCACTAGAGAAAATCGCTATATAAATATAATTTACCTCACTTTTTTTTTAAGTTCATTATATACTTCATGTTATTACAGTATGTCTCTATAAACGTATTTTAAATTGTTTAAATTTTGGTCAATGGGGGCGCATTTCAATTTCGTGCACACACTTGTTATTTCATATGTTGGCCAGAGGGGGAGCCCTTTTAAAACCGACGCACAGTCAATTTGACAAAAATCCCTCCTTTTTGGGACCACCTTAATTTGAAGCATTTTAAGGGGTCAAATTACAGCTCAAAGAGGCAAAAATGACATTTTTTAGGAAAGTTTTGTTTTGAAGGGGCAAATTGTTTTCCGAATCCTAACTTGTTGACACCTCCTCATATGGAATCTACTTTTCCTTGTTGATGTCTCAAGAAGGGCAGAAATATAAGAACACACACACAAGTTAGGTCAGGCGCCCCACCCCCACGCAAGTGAAGTGAAGTGAATTATATTTATATAGCGCTTTTCTCTAGTGACTCAAAGTGCTTTAGATAGTGAAACCCAATAGTTAAAGGCCTACTGAAAGCCACTACTAGCGACCACACAGTCTGATAGTTTATATATCAATGATGAAATATTAACATTGCAACACATGCCAATACGGCCTTTTTAGTTTACTAAATTGCAATTTGAAATTTCCCGCGGAGTTTCTTCTTGAAAACGTCGCGGAATGATGATGTGTACACTTGACGTCACGGGCTGTTAGGAAGTATGAGCGCTGCACACACACACAGCTAAAAGTCGTCTGCTTTAATGGCATAATTACACAGTATTTTGGACATCTGTGTTGCTGAATCTTTTGCAATTTGTTCAATTAATATTGGAGAAGTCACAGTAGAAAGATGGAATTGGCCACACAAACACACGGTGATTCCTTGTTTAAAATTCCCGCAGGTGAAACTTTACTATGGATCACAGCGAACATGGATCCCGACCGAATGTCAACCAGCAGGTTTTGGTGAGAAAATTGTGGTAAAAAGTCGCTTCTTACCGGAGATCAGCTGAGCTTGTGCCGTCCACTTCCCTGAGACACTGGCGCCAAGACACCCCTCCGACTATCAGGTACTATTAAACTCACTAAAACACTAGCAACACAATAGAAAGATAAGGGATTTCCCAGAATTATCCTAGTAAATGTGTCTAAAAACATCGGAATCCGTCCCAATGCAATCAAGTTTTTTTTTTAAACTTGTTTTTGTTTTTTTTCCAGTCCGTCGCTATCAATATCCTCCAACACGAATCTTTCATCCTCGCTCAAATTAATGGGGAAATTGTCGTTTTCTCGGCCCGAATAGCTCATTTTGTTGGAGGCTCCCATTAAAAACAATGTGAAGATGTGAGGAGCCATCGACATGTCTCCCGTCCAAAGGCAAAACCTAGTAACTCACTTCTAGCTGATTTTGAGAAAACAAAGGAAAACCAATCTATCTTGATGCTGTCTTACAAAGATCTACAAAGTCATCACACGTATCGATGTTTTCTTGAGCGTTCATTTTCTTGCCGATTGAATCGGCTCTCATGAACGTGTGCCCTTTCTCCAGATATTTTATCACAATCTCGGGTGGGCCCCGTTCTGCGTTCGCACATCGGGCAAGAGCCGTGTACAGCGTCCAGTTTTTATTCTGACCTCCGCAGTTATCTGCCCAAAAGAGTATGCAAGGGGGAAGAATCAAGAACAATACATTTAATGAAGGTGCTTGCAACGTCCTGGGCCGATCTTCCAAATATCCCCTCGTGCCATAATATCACATAATCAGGTTGACCGTCGGCCCCCATTCCTGCAAATGTCTCGTTAAAGACAATAAAAAAGCTCCGATTGGTCCCTTGAGATACTAGGTTTTTCTGTTGTATCTACGCGGTTATGTGGTAGTTGCTAGGTCCTGCCATGCGCGTAACTGCTTACTTACGGAACAATTGACAATATCGCATACACTAATGCAGTGGTTCTCAACCTTTTTTCAGTGATGTACCCCCTGTGAACATTTTTTTTAATTCAAGTACCCCTTAATCCAGTGGTTCTCAAACTTTTTTTGTCATCCCCCACTTTGGACAAGGGGGAGTTTTCAAGCCCCATCCGCCCCCATCGCCCGATAAGAACCCTATTGCCAAAATTAACATAATCAAATTTATTGAAAATCAAGTATCATCAAGTTGTATACATTCAAACTCAATAATATAAAATAACATCGTTCAATATTAAATAAAATAACTGTGCAGCTGTGGTGTAACTTGCATCAAGTTCAATAATATATCAAATAACTTGCATCAAGTTCAATAATAAATTGATTAAAAGTGCCACTTTTTTGTGTTTTGATCAAATTTACCGCGCTCACAACATTTGTTAAAACCTCATCGAGTTCGGGGCTGAGCTGCCTTGACGCGAGTGCTTCCCGGTGAATGACACAATGTGTCCAATGCGCATTTGGCGCAACCCTCTTTGTTAGAGCCTGCAGCCCGTTTGGTCTGTGCGCCATCAGAGCAAAAGCCCACACAGTTTTCCCCATTTAAGGTCGTGTTCTTTGAGGAAAATGTCCATTATCTTGAACAGCTCATCAGCACTGGCTCTATTTTTTTTTTTGTATTTGCAAAACAGCAAATCCTCGCACATGCGATGAACAGGCAGTCTTTATTGCCGTCACTAGCTTCGTCCACTTGTAAAGCAAAACGACTTTCTTTTAATTTGTCTACGAGTTGTTCCTCAAGATCACTTGCAATGTCGCATATACGTCTCGCAACTGTGTCGTTTGACAGTGATTTACAGTTTGTATAGAAAATGGGGTTGTAAGAATATAATAAAAAAAAAAATAATAAAAAAAATTAAAGTTAAATTTCCTCCCATTTCTCGCGCCCCACCTGTCATGTCTCTATTCCCCACCAGTGGGGAATAGAGACATGACATAATAGAGACACTTTGAGAAACGCTGCCTTAATCAGAGCAAAGCATTTTCGGTTGGAAAAAAAGATAAAGAAGTAAAATATAGCACTATGTCATCAGTTTCTGATTTATTAAATTGTATAACCGTGCAAAATATCGCTAATTTGTTGTGGTCTTTCCTAAACTATTGGGAAAAAAAGATAAAAATAACAAAAAACTTGTTGAAAAATAAAAAAGTGATTCAATTATAAATAAAGATTTATACACACAGAAGTAATCATCAACTTAAAGTGCCCTCTTTGGGGATTGTAATAGAAATTCATCAATTTAATTCTAAACATTTCTTCACAAAAAAAATAAAAAAATCTTAAACATCAATATTTATGGAACATGTCCACAAAAAAACTGTCAACACTGAATATTGCATTGTTGCATTTCTTTTCACAGTTTATGAACTTACATTCCTATTTAGTTCAATAAATTTATATAGGATTTTTGAATTGTTGCTATTTTTGGAATATTTTAAAAAAAAATTCACGTACCCCTTGGCATACCTTCAAGTACCCCCAGGGGTACGCGTACCCCCATTTGAGAACCCCTGCACTAATGTGAAGCATATCACCTAGGAACTCCAAAGTTATTATCAGCTCAGTTTTGACCAAAATTGAGTTACTGGGTTTTGACTTTGGACGGGAGATGTTGATTGGTTGATTGATTGATACTTTTATTAGTAGATTGCACAGTACAGTACATATTCTGCACAATTGACCACTAAATGGTAACACCCCAATAAGTTTTTCCAACTTGTTTAAGTCGGGGTCCACGTTAATCAATTCATGGTGACGTCATCGTCTGCGACTTCCGGTAGAGGCAGGGCTTTTCTCCAGTTGCCAACTTAATCGTGGATGTTCTCTACTACAGTGGTCCCCAACCACCGGGCCGCGGAAGATTTTTTAAATTCATTTTTATAAAACAAAAAAAAAATTATTAAATGGGTTGTATCTGTATAGCGCTTTTCTATCTTCAAGGTACTCAAAGCGCTTTGACACTACTTCCACATTCACACACTGATGGAGGGAGCTGCCATGCAAGGCGCTAACCAGCACCCATCAGGAGCAAGGGTGAAGTGTCTTGCTCAGGACACAACAAGACGTGACGAGTTTGGTACTAGGTGGGAATTGAACCAGAGACTCCAATAAATCAACATAAAAAACACAATATACACTTACAATTAGTGCACCAACCACAAAAACGTCCCTTTTTCATGACAAAGAAACAAAAACAGAAAAAAAAAGAAAAAAAAAGGATTCCCCCCCAACCCCTACGCCTCCTCCTCCCCCCACCCGGGCCGCAGGATACAAAAAGGTTGAGGACCACTGCTCTACTAAATCCTTTCAGCAAAAATATGGCAATATCGCAAAACGATCAAGTATGACACATAGAATGGACCTGCTATCCCCGTTTAAATAAGAACATCTCATTTCAGTAGGCCTTTAAGTTCCATTTAAACTAGGCATGCACCGAAATGAAAATTTGTGGCCGAAGCCGAATAAAATTTAAACGCTTGGCCGAATACCGAATAATGAATGAGTTTTTTCACAATTTTTTTGATATTGCATAAATATTTAGACATGTTTTTCAAATAAACACTTTTTTTTATTGAATATTGACATTTTTTTAATATTCCAGTAGCCTTTGCTTTTCAAAAAAAGCACAGTTTTTCATCTATATTAGGCCTTCAAACAAAACATGCATTCCAAAAAAAATAAATAAAGTGCATTAAAGTGGATAAACCCACAACAAATTAATTATTGTCCTTTTGGCAAAAGTCTGCTTAGCCACAGTAGATATGCTAATAATGTAAACAGAAGGCTCAAGTAAATCTCAATAAGTGTGTGCATGTAACCTCATACACTTATACAGGTAGCCTACACAACAGGCTAATAATGTAAACAGAGGCCCCACTAAATCTCAATAAGTGTGTGCTTGTAACCTCATACACTTATACAGGTACACAACATATCCCAACGTCACTGCACGTTGGTTGATTGCGTCACCGCGTCAAAAAATTGCGTCACACGCCACCAGAGGTGGGTAGTAATGCGCTACATTTACTCCGTTACATTTACTTGAGTAACTTTTGGGATAAATTGTACTTCTAAGAGTAGTTTTTATGCAACATACTTTTACTTGAGTATATTTATAGAGAAGAAACGCTACTTTTAATCCGCTCCATTTATCTGCAATCAGGTCGCTATTCGCTACTTTTTTTTTTATCGATCTGTTAATGCACGTTTTGTTTGTTTTGATTTTGTCAGACACGCATTCAAAGTAGGAACTACGCACGCCTGCGTTTCACCAATCAAATGCAGTCACTGGTGACGTTGGACCAATCAAACAGAGCCAGGTGGTCACATGACCGTCACACGTAGAACCCGACATGTTGAAAAACATATTAGGGTGTTACCATTTAGTGGTCAATTGTGCAGAATATGTACTGTACTGTGCAATCTACTAATAAAAGTATCAATCAATCAATCAAAAGTGTAAAGGAAAAAAGACACTTTTTATTTCAACCGTACTTCCCGTCAAAAGCCTAAAGACTGATCGCACAGTTCCTGTCTTCACAATAAAAGCGCCGCTCCATCGCACCTGCGCTAACAAAATAAGAGTCTCCGAAAGCCAGCGCAAACAAGCTAGCAAGCTACGGAGTTTGCCACCAATGTATTTCTCATAAAGTGTATAAAAACGAATATGGAAGCTGGACAAATAAGATGCCAAAAACCAACGACTTCCATGTGGTATTAGACAGGAAGGAGGAACTTTTTTTTCTCCTCCATTTGAAGACGTGGACGTTATCAGCACTATACTGTCTGATTCCAATCAATGCAAGTCATCAGAATCAGGTAATACACCAACTTATATTCTTGTCTTCATGAGAGATAGGAATCTATATGTTAAACATGCATGTATATTCATTAAAACACCTTTAACATGTCAACAAAAACCGCAAAATAAATAAATATAAATTATATACTGTATGGTATGTGTGTGTATATATATATATATATATATATATATATATATATATATATATGAGGTAGATCACCTCGACTTGGTCATTTTTAACGTTGAAAAACTTATTGGGGTGTTACCATTTAGTGGTCAATTGTACGGAATATGTACTGTACTGTGCAATCTACTAATAAAAGTTTCAATCAATCAATCAATCAATCAATGCCTACTGAGTCTATGGTGCTGTTAAGTTATTGTGGCTCAATTTGCCTTAATTTTTTTTTATTTTAATGTATTATTATTTAATATATAATATTGTTTTAGTTGCTTAAGAGATATTCCTGGCTATGAATTTGCTCATTGCTATTTTTATGTTTTTGTGCATTATCTGTTGCCGTAATCAGGTTACTCATCAGTTACTCAGTACTTGAGTAGTTTTTTCACAACATACTTTTTACTTTTACTCAAGTAAATATTTGGGTGACTACTCCTTACTTTTACTTGAGTAATACATCTCTAAAGTAACGGTACTCTGACTTGAGTACAATTTCTGGCTACTCTACCCACCTCTGCACGCCACTATTCGGCCTTGTTTTGAACTCATTCCACCGAAGGCCGAATGTGGCTTTTTTTTGCCATATTCGGCCGAATATATTCGGTTACCGATTAATCGGTGCATCCCTAATGTAAACCAGTGTGTGAAGTGAAGTGAATTATATTTATATAGCGCTTTTTCTCTTCAGTAATGCGGACGTTGTACCGATCCGTTGTGGTGAAGAAGGAGCTGAGCCGGAAGGCAAAGCTCTCAATTTACCGGTCGATCTACGTTCCCATCCTCACCTATGGTCATGAGCTTTGGGTCATGACCGAAAGGATAAGATCACGGGTACAAGCGGCCCAAATGATTTTTGGGTCTCTCCCTTAGAGATAGGGTGAGAAGCTCTGCCATCCGGGAGGAACTCAAAGTAAAGCCGCTGCTCCTTCACATGGAGAGGAGCCAGATGAGGTGGTTCGGGCATCTGGTCAGGATGCCACCCGAACGCCTCCCTAGGGAGGTGTTTAGGGCACGTCCAACCGGTATGGAAGACCCAGGACACGTTGGGAAGACTATGTCTCCCGGCTGGCCTGGGAACGCCTCGGGATCCCCCGGGAAGAGCTAGACGAAGTGGCTGGGGAGAGGGAAGTCTGGGTTTCCCTGCTTAGGCTGTTGCCCCCGCGACCCGACCTCGGATAAGCGGAAGATGATGGATGGATGGATGGCTTTTTCTCAAGTGACTCAAAGCGCTTTACATAGTGAAACTCAATATCTAATTTTTACATTTAAACCAGTGTGGGTGGCACTGGGAGCAGGTGGGTGAAGTGTCTTGCCCGAGGACACAACGGCAGTGACTATGGCGGAAGCGGGGATCGAACCTGGAACCCTCAAGTCGCTGGCGCGGCCACTCGATCGACACCGATGACTTACCTATAGTGAAGACGATAAAGACGATGACGGCCACGCCCAGCAGCATGGCCAAGCAGCTGAGCAGCAGCGACACGCGTCCGTACTTCCGGGCCGCCTGCAGGTCGCCGTCTTTAAGCATCGATCTCGACTGGCGGCACACAAAAAAAAAAAAAAAAAAGGGCGTCAGTGCGCGCGCGCGCGAACGGGTAGAAAGGGTGCGAACTCACCACGCTGGCGTACCACAGCGCGTACACGTTGAGCGGCACGCCGGGGCAGAGGCACGACAGCACGGCCAGCCACAGGTAGCTGGGCGGCACCGAGCCGGGCGGCAGCGGCGAGGCCAGGCTGAGGCGGGACAGCGACCTGGGCGCGGCCGCCAGCTGGCCCACCGAGCCGGACTTGAGCGGCGACCGGTGGCCGTTCTGCTCCGCGTCCAGGGAGCGCACACTGCCGCGCAGGTCGAGCGAGTCGGACGTCTTGACGTTGCTTTGGCCGCCCGGCTCCACCGCACCGGCGCTCAGCAGCTTCTCCGTGTCCTGGAAGTCGCTGGGGTTGGACGCGTCCCTCTGGACCAGCGCGCCGCCGTCGAAGGAAGCGTCGGTGTTGATGGCCATGGTGGCTCCAAAAAAAAAAAGTGGTGTTTTTTGGGGCGGGAGCGCGGGTTCTTCGGTTCTGAGGAGGCTCCCTCAGAAGTTCTCCATCAGCGGGGGTGTCCTCCAGTCCAGACGTGCGAACGCGGAGTGAGCAATCAGCCCATCCCCGTGCGCGTGGCGGCGTGCACGCGGCCGGCGCGGTGCGTAAAAGCTTTCCATTTACGCGCGCGGCCGCACGCGCACGCGCCCTGCTGACTCAGGCGCGTCTGGCCGAGTCCGAAAGTGCAGAGCTCAGTCGAACCAGAACCCCCTTCCTAATGGCCCCGATGATTACCTCCGCCAGGGAAGACATTTGTTTCTCATTAGTCAGCTCCACTTTATTCTTTACTTCTGGACAGGCATCGTCGAAGAACACTTTTTGCATTCTTTCAAGGACCTGCAGCTTCGAAGTCTCGGCGGCACGTGGAGACCGTGACGTCATGTCTTCGTTCAATAATTGAATTGATGCCAGCGGCAAAAACTACTCACCCTCACCTGCGTGCAGGGAAGAAAAGTAACTCACTTTGTATGAAGTGTGGCGCCATCAAGTGGTCGTAGTGAGTCATCGCACCGTGACCTTTGCTCCAGTGCTCAATTGTGTCCACTAAACCAGGGGTCCGCAACCCTTTTTAGCACCTGGGACCGGTTTATCCATCCATCCATTTTTTGGGGCCGCTGGTGCCTATCTCAGCTACAATCGGGCGGAAGGCGGCGTACACCCTGGACAAGTCGCCACCTCATCGCAGGGCCAACACAGATAAACAGACAACATTCACACATCCATCCATCTTCTACCACTTATTCCCCTTTGGGGTCGCGGGGGGGCGCTGGTGCCTATCTCAGCTACAATCGGGCGGAAGGCGGACACCATGAACAAGTCGCCACCTCATCGCAGGGCCAACACAAATAAAAGGCAAAAAATTCACATTCACACATCCATCCATCCATCCATCACACATCCATCCATTTTCTACTGCTTATTCCCTTTTGGGGTCGCAGGGGGGCGCTGGTGCCTATCTCAGCTACAATCGGGCGGAAGGCGGCATACACCATGAACAAGTCGCCACCTCATCGCAGGGCCAACACAAATAAAAGGCAAAAAATTCACATTCACACATCCATCCATCCATCCATCACACATCCATCCATTTTCTACCACTTATTCCCCTTTGGGGTCGCGGGGGGGCGCTGGTGCCTATCTCAGCTACAATCGGGCGGAAGGCGGCATACACCCTGGACAAGTCGCCACTTCATTCCAGGGCCAACACAGATAGACAGGCAACATTCACACTCACATTCACACATCCATCCATCTTCTACCGCTTATTCCCTTTTAGGGGCGCTGGCGCCTATTTAAGCTACAAACGGGCGGAAGGCGGTGTACACCCTGGACAAGTCGCCACCTCACCGCAGGGCCAACACAGATAAACAGACAACATTCACACTCACATTCACACATCCATCCATCCATCCATTTTGTACCGCTTATTCCCTTTCGGGGTCGCGGGGGGCGCTGGCGCCTATCTCAGCTACAATCGGGCAGAAGGCGGGGTACACCCTGGACAAGGCGCCACCTCATCGCAGGGCCAACACAGATAGACAGGCAACATTCACACTCACATTCACACATCCATCCATTTCCTACCGCTTATTCCCTTTTGGGGTCGCGGAGTGCGCTGGTGCCTATCTCAGCTACAATCGGGCGGAAGGCGTTATACACCCTGGACAAGTCGCCACCTCATCACAGGGCCAACACAGATAAACAGACAACACTCACATTCACACATCCATCCATTTTCTACCGCTTATTCCACTTTGGGGTTGCGGGGGGGCGCTGGTGCCTATCTCAGCTACAATCGGGCGGGAGGCGGCGTACACCCTGGACAAGTCGCCACCTCATCGCAGGGCCAATACAGATAAAAGCCAAAAAATTCACACTCACATTCACACATCCATCCATCCATTTCCTACCGCTTATTCCCTTTTGGGGTCGCGGTGGGCGCTGGTGCCTATCTCAGCTACAATCGGGCGGAAGGCGGCGTACACACTGGACAAGTCACCTCATCGCAGGGCCAACACAGATAAACAGACAACACTCACATTCACACATCCATCCATTTTCTACCGCTTATTCCCTTTTGGGGTCGCGGGGGGGCGCTGGTGCCTATCTCAGCTGCAATCGGGCGGAAGGCGGCATACACCCTGAACAAGTTAGCACCTCATCGCAGGGCCAACACAGATAAACAGACAACACTCACATTCACACATCCATCCATTCTCTACCGCTTATTCCCTTTTGGGGTCGCGGGGGGGCGCTGGTGCCTATCTCAGCTGCAATCGGGCGGAAGGCGGCATACACCCTGAACAAGTTAGCACCTCATCGCAGGGCCAACACAGATAAACAGACAACATTCACATTCACACATCCATCCATTCTCTACCGCTTATTCCCTTTTGGGGTCGCGGGGGGACGCTGGTGCCTATCTCAGCTACAATCGGAAGGCGGTGTACACCCTGGACAAGTCGCCACCTCATCGCAGTGCCAACACAGATAGACAGACAACATTCACACTCACATTCACACATCCATCCATCCATTTCCTACCGCTTATTCCCTTTTGGGGTCGCGGGGGGGCGCTGGTGCCTATCTCAGCTACAATCGGGCGGAAGGCGGCGTACACACTGGACAAGTCACCATCTCATCGCAGGGCCAACACAGATAAACAGACAACACTCACATTCACACATCCATCCATTTTCTACCGCTTATTCCCTTTTGGGGTCGCGGGGGGTCGCTGGCGCCTATCTCAGCTACAATCGGGCGGAAGGCGGCGTACACCCTGGACAAGTCGCCACCTCATCGCAGGGCCAACACAGATAAACAGACAACATTCACACACTAGGGCCAATTTAGTGTTGCCAATCAACCTATCCCCAGGTGCATGTCTTTGGAAGTGGGAGGAAGCCGGAGTACCCGGAGGGAACCCACGCAGTCACGGGGAGAACATGCAAACTCCACACAGAAAGATCCCCAGCCCGGGATTGAACCCTGACTACTCAGGACCTTTGTATTGTGAGGCAGACGCACTAACCCCTCTTCCACCGTGACGTCATGTCTTCGAGAAATATCAGCGACCGTTCAATAATTGAATTGATGCCACCAGCAACAACTACTCCCCCTTACCTGGCCAAACTGCTCACCTGCGTGCAGGGAAGAAAAGTAACTCGATTTGTATGAAGTGTGGCGCCATCAAGTGGTCGTAGTGAGTCATCGCACCATAACCTTTGCTCCAGTGCTCAATCTTGTCCACTAAACCAGGGGTCAGTTTAATGTAGGCATTATTTTCAGGCGGATAAATACATGTATAGCAAATAAGTCCATGAAAAAGGAATAAATGAAAAAAAAATTTGTGGGAACCCCTGGCCTTTTGTTTTGTACTCATTTTTGATAGTACAAACCCTGTTTCCATATGAGTTGGGAAATTGTGTTAGATGTAAATATAAACAGAATACAACGATTTGCAAATCATTTTCAACCCATATTCAGTTGAATATGCTACAAAGACAACATATTTGATGTTCAAACTCATAAACGTTTTTTTTTTTTTTGCAAATAATAATTAACTTAGAATTTCATGGCTGCAACACGTGCCAAAGTAGTTGGGAAAGGGCATGTTCACCACTGTGTTACATCATCTTTTCTTTTAACAACACTCCATAAACGTTTGGGAACTGAGGAAAGTAATTGTTGAAGCTTTGAAAGTGGAATTCTTTCCCATTCTTGTTTTATGTAGAGCTTAAGTTGTTCGAAGTCTTGACGTATTTTACGCTTCATAATGCGCCACACACTTTCAATGGGAGACAGGTCTGGACTGCAGGCGGGCCAGGAAAGTACCCGCACGAAGCCACGCTGTTGTAACACATGGCTTGGCATTGTTTTGCTGAAATAAGCAGGAGCGTCCATGATAACGTTGCTTGGATGACAACATATGTTGCTCCAAAACCTGTATGGACCACTCAGCATTAATGGTGCCTTCACAGATGTGTAAGTTACCCATGCCTTGGGCACTAATACACCCCCATACCATCACAGATGCTGGCTTTTCAACTTTGCGCCTATAACAATCCGGATGGTTATTTTCCTCTTTGTTCCGGAGGACACCCCATCCACAGTTTCCAAATATAATTTGAAATGTGGACTCATCAGACCACAGAACACTTTTCCACTTTGCATCAGTCCATCTTAGATGAGTTCGGGCCCAGCCAAGCCGGCGGCGTTCCTGGGTGTTGTTGATAAATGGCTTTCGCTTTGCAAAGTAGAGTTTTAACTTGCACTTACAGATGTAGCGACCAACTGTAGTCACTGACAGTGGTTTTATGAAGTATTCCTGAGCCCATGTGGTGATATCCTTTACACACCGATGTCGGTTTTTGATGCAGTACCGCCTGAGGGATCAAAGTTCCGTAATATCATCGCTTACGTGCAGTGATTTCTCCAGATTCTCTGAACCTTTTGATGATTTTACGGACCATAGATGGTAAAATCCCTACATTCCTTGCAATAGCTCGTTGAGAAATGTTGTTCTAAAACTGTTCGACAATTTGCTTACAAAGTGGTGACCCTCGCCCCATCCTTGTTTGTGAATTACTTAGCATTTCATGGAAGCTGCTTTTATACCCAATCATGGCACCCACCTGTTCCCAATTAGCCTGCACACCTGTGGGATGTTCCAAATAAGTGTTTGATGAGCATATCAGTATTTATTGCCACCTTTCCCAACTTTTTTGTCACGTGTTGCTGGCATCAAATTCTAAAGTTAATGATTATTTGCACACAAAAAAGTTTTATCAGTTTGAACATCAAATATGTTGTCTTTGTAGCATATTCAACTGAATATGGGTTGAAAAGGATTTGCAAATCGTTGTATTCTGTTTATATTTACATCTAACACAATTTCCCAACTCATATGGAAACGGGGTTTGTAGTTGGCTTTTTTTTTTTTTGTGGCTTTAGTATAGTCCAGGGGTAGGGAACCTATGGCTCTAGAGCCAGATGTGGCTCTTTTGATGACTGCATCTGGCTCTCGGATAAATCTGAGCTGATGCTGCTTAACACGATAAGTAATGACTAATTCCACTTGTAATCAAAATGTTAAAAAATAACGTTCAAAATATTAAACATGCTCATGCATTTGAATCCATCCATCCTTTTTTCTACCGCACCTGTTCAAGAAATTGCATGATTTATTTATCATTCTTTTTTCTAGGGCTTGCCCTCCTGGGGGTTCTTCAGACCACCAAGCACCGACATGAGAGACTGTTTCAGGGTTACGATATTTTTTTATTTTTCAATATATAAAATACTACACGGTCTAGCTCCATCCTATTTTGCCGATTGTATTGTACCATATGTCCCGGTAAGAAATCTGCGTTCAAAGGACTCCGGCTTATTAGTGATTCCCAAAGCCCAAAAAAAGTCTGCGGGCTATAGAGCGTTTTCCATTCGGGCTCCAGTACTCCTGAATGCCCTCCCGGTAACAGTTCGAGATGCTACCTCAGTAGAAGCATTTAAGTCTCACCTTAAAACTCATTTGTATACTCTAGCCTTTAAATAGACTCCCTTTTTAGACCAGTTGATCTGCCGTTTCTTTTCTTTTTCTTCTATGTCCCACTCTCCTTTGTGGAGGGGGTCCGGTCCGATCCGGTGGCCATGTACTGCTTGCCTGTGTATCGGCTGGGGACATCTCTGCGCTGCTGATCCGCCTCCGCTTGGGATGGTTTCCTGCTGGCTCCGCTGTGAACGGGACTCTCGCTGCTGTGTTGGATCCGCTTTGGACTGGACTCTCGCGACTGTGTTGGATCCATTATGGATGGAACTTTCACAGTATCATGTTAGACCCACTCGACATCCATTGCTTTCCTCCTCTCCAAGGTACTCATAGTCATCATTGTCACCGACGTCCCACTGGGTGTGAGTTTTCCTTGCCCTTATGTGGGCCTACCGAGGATGTCGTGGTGGTTTGTGCAGCCCTTTGAGACACTAGTGATTTAGGGCTATATAAGTAAACATTGATTGATTGATTGAATAAGTCTCTCAGTTGCTTTCCAGCAATTGTCTTTTTCTCTTTCGTTCTCGCTCTGGCTCCAGCTCCAACCCCGTCTCTCCTCCCGGCTGCTGCTTATAACAGAGCGACAGGTGATTAGATAACAAGGCCCAGGTGGGCCATGTACGCACCTGTCGCTGATTTCGAGGCCGATCCTGGCAACACCCCGCTTTGCTGCAGGCCCACAGGCCACGCCCCTCCACAGTTAGCTTCAGAATATCAACATTATAATGTTGGTCTTACTTAAAAATGCACATGTTTAGTTGTGTTCAGTGTTGAAAAAAAAATGATATGGCTCTTACGGAAATACATTTTAAAATATTTGGATTCTTGGCTCTCTCAGCCAAAAAGGTTCCAGACCCCTGGTATAGTGGTTCTCAACCTTGTTGGAGGTACCCTTCTTTAGTGAAAAATAAAATGCTTTGTTAATACTTTAATCATAATTCATAAATATTAATCATGAAATAATGTTATTATATTAAATCCATACTGATAATGATACAGGAGTCTACACATGATCCCATGTTTACATCTCATTGGGCAACATGTGAATGTTTTAGTGGGCACAAAATATCTGAAAGGGGTACAAATGATGAAAAACATCCATCCATCCATCCATTTTCTACCGCTTTCTCCCTTCCGGGGTCGCGGGGGGCGCTGGCGCCTATCTCAGCTACAATCGGGCGGAAGGCAGGGTACACCCTGGACAAGTGATGAAAAACAATATATTTTTATTATCGTCATAGTACAGTAAGTGGGTCAAAATACTTACATCAGAAAATAATCTCAGGGAAATGACTACTGCCGTTTGATTATGATAATATAACAAGTCGTATTAGGGGACGGCGTGGCGCAGTGGTAGAGTGGCCGTGCGCAACCCGAGGGTCCCTGGTTCAATCCCCACCTAGTACCAACTTCCGCTGTGTCCTGAGCTAGACACTTCACCCTTGCTCCTGATGGGTGCTGGTTGGCGCCTCGCATGGCAGCTCCCTCCATCAGTGTGTGAATGTGGAAGTAGTGTCAAAGCGTTTTGAGTACCTTGAAGGTAGAAAAGCGCTATACAAATACAACCCGTTTATCATTTATTAGAAAATAATCTCAGGGAAATGACATTGTTTGGAGGTATCCATAATACGCCGATAGGGAGAAGTATTTATTTACACGATGAGTCGGGTGTGTCTTCACCTCCACGGCGGAGGCTCCGCCGAACCCCTAGGGCAGGGGTCGGGAACCTTTTTGGCTGAGAGAGCCAAGAAGCCAAATATGTTAAAATGTATTTTAAACACTGAACACAACTTAAAATGTGCATTTTTAATTAAGACCAACCTTTCTAGAGTATAATAGGTCTCTTATTCTTTGTAATAACGTTGTTATTCTGAAGCTAACTTAGGAGGGGGCGTGGCCTGCGGGTATGCAGCGAAGCGGGGTGTTCTCAAAATCAGCGACAGGTGTGTAAATGTTGTTAAAGAACCCCCAAGAGGGCTAGCCCTACACTAACCAATAATAAATCAATTATTTCTTACCCTTAAGGCAATCAATCAATCAATCAATGTTTATATATATAGCCCCAAATCACAAATGTCTCAAAGGACTGCACAAATCATTACGACTACAACATCCTCGGAAGAACCCACAAAAGGGCAAGGAAAACTCACACCCAGTGGGCAGGGAGAATTCACATTCAGTGGGACGCCAGTGACAATGCTGACTATGAGAAACCTTGGAGAGGACCTCAGATGTGGGCAACCCCCCCCCTCTAGGGGACCGAAAGCAATGGATGTCGAGCGGGTCTAACATGATACTGTGAAAGTTCAATCCATAGTGGCTCCAAGACAGCAGTGAGAGTCCCGTCCACAGGAAACCATCTCAAGCGGATCAGCAGCGTAGAGATGTCCCCAACCGATACAGGCGAGCGATCCATCCTGGGTCCCGACGAGCGGTCCATCCTGGGTCTCGACTCTGGACAGTCAGTACTTCATCCATGGTCATCGGACCGGACCCCCTCCACAAGGGAGGGGGGGACATAGGAGAAAGAAAAGAAGCGGCAGATCAACTGGTCTAAAAAGGAGGTCTATTTAAAGGCTAGAGGCTAGGCAACTTCTTGAACAGGTGCGGTAGAGAAAAGGATGGATGGATTCAAATGCATGAGCATTTTTATATTTTTAACGTTGTTTTTAACACTGTGATTACAAGTGGAGTTATTCATTACTTATTGTGTTAAGTAGTGTCAGCTCAGGTTTATCTGAGAGCCAGATGCAGTCATCAAAAGAGCCACATCTGGCTCTAGAGCTGTAGGTTCCCTACCCCTGCCCTAGGGTAAGATCGAACCCAGGTTAAGAACCAGTGCTTTAGTATCTGATGGGATACATCAGTGGTCCCCAACGCTTAATAATTTGTCCCGGTTAATAATTTTTTTTTTCTTTGTCATGAAAAAGGGAGGTTTTTGTGGTTGGTGCACTAATTGTAAGTGTATATTGTGTTATTATGTTGATTTAAAAAAAAAAATATATATATATATATATATATATATTTTTTTTTTTTTTTAAATAAAAATGAATTAAAAATTGTTCCACGGCCCGGTGGTTGGGGACCACTGTGATACATCACATTCAAGGACAAGAGCATGGCTATATGATAAAGCTAGAAATATTTGCCGTTAGTTACGATATATTTTTGTCTATTCATATTTTGTGCATAATTTCATACGTAGTTACGCTAATGTTAGAATGGCTTTTTTGCCGATATTCCGATATAGTCCAACTCTTAATTACCGATTCCGATATCAACCGATACCGATATATACAGTCGTGGAATTAACACATTATGCCTCATTTTGTTTTGAAAGTTTTCCAAAAATAAATCAACATGGGACTTCCATATTTATTATTGAAGTCACAAAGTGCATTATTTATTTTTTAACATGCCTCAAAAACAGCAGCTTGGAATTTGGGACATGAGGAGGTTGAGGTGGGCGGGGTGGGGCTAGGGGTTAGCGGGGGTGTATATTGTAGCATCCCGGAAGAGCTAGTGCCGCAAGGGGTTCTGGGTGTTTGTTCTGTTGTGTTTATGTTGTGTTACGGTGGGGATGTTCCCCCGAAATGTGTTTGTTATTCTTGTTTGGTGTGGGTTCACAGTGTGGCGCATATTTGTAACAGTGTTAAAGTTGTTTATACGGCCACCCTCAGTGATAGAACCCAGGTTAAGAACCAGTGCTTTAGTATCCGATGGGTTATAGGTGATACATCACATTCAAGGACAAGAGCATGGCTATATGATAAAGCTAGAAATATCTGCCATTAGTTACAATATATTTTTGTCTATTCATATTTTGTGCATAATTTCATACGTAGTTACGCTAATGTTAGAATGGCTTTTTTGCCGATATTCCGATATAGTCCAACTCTTAATTACCGATTCCGATATCAACCGATACCGATATATACAGTCGTGGAATTAACACATTATAATGCTTCATTTTGTTTTGATGCCCCGCTGGATGCATTAAACAATGTAACAAGGTTTTCCAAAAATAAATCAACTCGAGTTATGGGGAAAAAAATGCCAACATGGCACTGCCATATTTATTATTGAAGTCACAAAGTGCATTATTTTTTTTTTAACATGCCTCAAAACAGCAGCTTGGAATTTGGGACATGAGGAGGTTGAGGTGGGCGGGGAGGGGTAAGGGGGGCTAGGGGTTAGCGGGGGTGTATATCCCGGAAGAGTTAGTGCCGCAATATTGAGACGGCAGCAGCATCAGCGTAGCAGTTCTTAGAAAAAAATCAAAACCGGAGCAGTTAGAAAAATTCTTTGCGCATTTTTTAATCAGAAGGGTCCATTCTCTTTCCTGTGCGAGTTTGAAGCCGACACAGCAAACGCGCTCAGAGGAGATAATGTTTGAAAAAAGGTGACAGGTTTTTCAAAACCTTTGTTTTGAAGGGGAAATTGCCAACTTCCTCTTGATTTGTGCAGAAGGATGTCAATGAACGAAATGTAGGTCTAAGTGAGACCTACATAGAGGTTTTTGTTTGATGTCTCTACGACATTTCTACCGGAAGTTACAAACAGTTTTGTCTGTGTTTTATTCCTAGGAGCAGTTTTGTCTGTTTTATTCCCAGGGGGGCCTAGAGCGCAATTTTGAGTTTTGGGTTGTTGTTTTTTTTTTTATTAGATCACAGTTTTTGCCAGTCCTGATGTGTGTGTCCAGTTTGGTGAGTTTTGAGCATTTTTAAAGGGGTCAAATTACAGCTCAAAGAGGCAAAAATGACATTTTTTAGGAAACTTTTGTTTTGAAGAGGTTTTTGCCAACTTCCCGTTGATTTTTGCTGAAGGAGGTCAGTGTATGGAATATAGGTCTAAGTCAGACCTACATAGAGGTTTTTGTTTCATGTCTCTACGAGATTCCTAACAGAAGTTACAAGCAGTTTTGTGTGTGTGTTTTCCCAGGGGGTGTTAGAGCGCAATTTTGAGTTTTGGGTTTTGGTTTTTTGATTAGATCTCAATTTTCGCCAGTCTTGATGTGTGTGTGTTAAATTTGGTGAGTTTTGAAGCATGTTAAGGGGGTCAAATTACAGCTCAAAGAGGCGGTGGTATAATAATAATAAAACCTTAGAAATACATTAGGGTCCTCTGTCCCAAAGGGACATTCGGTCCCTAATAATGATAATAAAAAAACAGTGAAATTTAATGAAAGCTTGAGCATGCACACACACACACACACGCTTCTTACGTTCTTCGTAAGAAAATTATTATAATTCACAATTTTTGCAGAAACGTGCACCTCGACTTGTGGACTTCCCCTTTATTTACCAAACTTTGAAGCTCCTCCCCCTTTAAACGTGACGTGACCCTGACAGAAGATTTAGCCGCTACATTACTGTACTTAATAAACTTCTTGATTATTAATTATCTGCAGCCATAAAAACAGAAACAAAGAAAGACATCGACACAAAAAAAAAATCAATGCAATTAGTCAGAGTGACGAACTCTAAAGGAACAATTTAAGAAGCTTTTTAAAAAGTACAAAACGCGGGACATTTTCTAATATTTATGGGTCGTCGGTTGACCCCTCCGCGGCCTCCAAAAGGGACAAGCGGTAGAAAATGGATGGACAGTTCTAAAAATGACTTCTTTGGACTGACACAACTGCTCGTCCATATTTTCCCCTCTGGAGGGCGCTGTGGTGGCAAAACATCAGTCTGTCCTGAAATTGATGTACTTGGGGGCAGAGGTGGGTAGTAATGTGCTACATTTACTCCGTTACATCTACTTGAGTAACTTTTGGGATGAATTGTACTTCTTAGAGTAGTTTTTATGCAACATACTTTTACTTTTACTTGAGTGTATTTATAGAGAAGAAACGCTACTTTTACTCCGCTCCATTTATCTGCAATCAGGTCGCTACTCGCTACTTTTTTTTTTTATCGATCTGTTAATCTACGCTTTGTTTGTTTTGATTTTGTCGGACAGGCATTCAAAGTAGGAACTACGCATGCCTGCGTTTCACCAATCAAATGCAGTCACTGGTGACGTTGGACCAATCAAACAGAGCCAGGCGGTCACGTGACCGTCACACGTAGAACCCGACATGTTGAAAAACTTATTGGGGTGTTACCATTTAGTGGTCAATTGTGCAGAATATGTACTGTACTGTGCAATCTACTAATACAAGTTTTAATCAATCAAGCAATCAATCAAAAGTGTAAAGGAAAAAAGACACTTTTTATTTCAACCGTACTTCCCGTCAAAAGCCTAAAGACTGATCGCACAGTTCCTGTCTTCACAATAAAAGCGCCGCTCCATCGCGCCTGCGCTAACAAAATAAGAGTCTCCGAAAGCCAGCGCAAACAAGCTAGCAAGCTACGGAGTTTGCCGCCAATGTATTTTTTGTAAAGTGTATAAAAACCAATATGGAAGCTGGACAAATAAGATGCCAAAAACTAACGACTTTCATGTGGTATTAGACAGGAAGGAGGAACTTTTTTTTCTCCTCCATTTGAAAACGTGGACATTATCAGCACTATACTGTCTGATTCCAATCAATGCAAGTCATCAGAATCAGGTAATACACCAACTTATATTCTTGTCTTCATGAAAGATAGGAATCTATATGTTAAACATGCATGTATATTCATTAAAACACCTTTAACATGTCAACGAAAACGGCAAAATAAACAAATATAAATGTTATACTATATATATGTGTGTGTATATATATATATATATATATATGAGGTAGATCACCTCGACTTGGTCATTTATTAAGTAATTGATTAACGTTGAAAAACTTAATGGGGTGTTACCATTTAGTGGTCAATTGTAGGGAATATGTACTGTACTGTGCAATCTACTAATACAAGTTTCAATCAATCAATGCCTACTGAGCCTATGGTGCTGTTAAGTTATTGTGGTTCAATTTGCCTTAATTTTTTAATTTCAATGTATTATTATTTAATATATAATATTGTTTTAGTTGCTTAAGAGATATTCCTGGCTATGAATTTGCTCATTGCTATTATGTTTTTGCGCATTATTTGTTGCCGTAATCATTAAACAAACAGGTTACTCATCAGTTACTCAGTACTTGAGTAGTTTTTTCACAACATACTTTTTACTTTTACTCAAGTAAATATTTGGGTGACTACTCCTTACTTTTACTTGAGTAATAAATCTCTAAAGTAACAGTACTCTTACTTGAGTACAATTTCTGGCTATTCTACCCACCTCTGCTTGGGGGTGAGGCAAGTCCATTAAGAACTTTATCAATAAAACAGCTTCTTTTTAAAAATGAATAAAATGTTAGTTTCATATTTTACCGGAATAGAATAGAGCTTTATTGTCGTTGTCCTTAAAAAAAAAAAGTGTTTTTAATACAACCGTCCAAGAGCAGATACAGTATACAGTTTCAGGGGTATACTGAGTAGGAAGACTGATGGGTCGCCACTGGGTAGGAAAAGTAAAACATGGATGGAGAAGGAAAAATACAAAAGATACAAGAGCCTCTGCTCCCGCACCACCTACAGCTTTCACCACCAGGCTGTTAGGCTGCTGAACTCCCTAACCCCCCACTCCCCCCTAAATCCTCAGCCCGATCCATCAGGCTGTCAGGACTTTGAAATCCCCCTCCCTGGAACAACCTGAACTCCAAACCCCATGACCCACAGAAAAAATTACTATGCAAAAGTGCACACATCTGCTGCTATAACATAAATATTTGCACTACTGATGAAACACTCATTGTTTACAGACATATCCTATTTAAAAAACAACAGAAACTATATATATTGTCACTTTAGTAGGTAGACATATTAATGTTGCACTTTACTGTTTGTGTTTTCTTTTTCTTTTTGTCTACACATGGGAGAGTGCGAAACAAAATTTCGATTCCTTTGTATGTCTTTACATGTAAACAAATTGACAAATAAAGCTGACTTGACTTGACTTGAAAAAAAAAAACAGCTACCAAACTAAACCCTTATTTGGGGGGCACTCAGTTGGAGACCAGGAAAATAATCTTGAGGAAATAAGCGCATAAGAACACGTTACAGCACACAAAAACTCAAACTTGGGGGGGGGGGGGGGACGCTGAGGACATCGGGGCACTGCTCTGTATCAATGTGAATTAGTGAATTATATTTATATAGCGCTTTTCTCTAATGACTCAAAGCGCTTTACATAGTGACACCCAATATCTAAGTTACATTTAAACCAGTGTGGGTGGCACTGGGAGCAGGTGGGTGAAGTGTCTTGCCCAAGGACACAACGGCAGTGACTAGGATGGCGGAAGCGGGAATCGAACCTGCAACCCTCAAATTGCTGACACGGCCACTCTACCAACCGAGCTATACCGCCCCCTATCAATCAATCAATCAATGTTTATTTATATAGCCCTAAATCACAAGTGTCTCAAAGGGCTGCACAACCACTACGACATCCTCGGAAGAACCCACATAAGGGCAAGGAAAACTCACACCCAGTGGGACGTCAGTGACAATGATGACTATGAGAACCTTGGAGAGGACCTGACATATGTGGGCAACCCCCCCCCCCCCCTCCCTCTAAGGGACCGAAAGCATTGGATGTCGAGCGGGTCTAACATGATACTGTGAAAGTTCAATCCATAGTGGATCCAACACAGCCGCGAGAGTTCTGTTCAAAGCGGATCCAAGACAGCAGCGAGAGTCCCGTCCACAGGAAACCATCTCAAGCGGAGGCGGATCAGCAGCGTAGAGATGTCCCAACCGATACACAGGCGAGCGGTCCATCCTGGGTCCCGACTCTGGACAGCCAGTACTTCATCCATGGTCATCGGACCACAAGGGAGTGGGGGACATAGGAGAAAAAAGAAAAGAAGCGGCAGATCAACTGGTCTAAAAAGGAGGTCTATTTAAAGGCTAGAGTATACAGATGAGTTTTAAGGTGAGACTTAAATGCTTCTACTGAGGTGGCATCTCGAACTGTTACCGGGAGGGCATTCAGAGTACTGGAGCCCGAACGGAAAACGCTCTATAGCCCGCAGACTTTTTTGGGCTCTAGGAATCACTAATAAGCCGGAGTCTTTTGAAGGCAGATTTCTTGCCGGGACATAAGGTACAATACAATCTGCAAGATAGGATGGAGCTAGACCGTGTAGTATTTTATACGTAAGTAGTAAAACCTTAAAGTCACATCTTAAGTGCACAGGAAGCCAGTGCTGGTGAGCCAGTACAGGTATATATGTATGTATATATGTATATAAAGGTATATACAGTATAGGTATGTATATATGTATATAAAGGTATATACAGTACAGGCGTAATGTGATCAAACTTTCTTGTTCTTGTCAAAAGTCTAGCAGCCGCATTTTGTACCAACTGTAATCTTTTAATGCTAGACATGGGGAGACCCGAAAATAACACGTTACAGTAATCGAGACGAGGCGTAACAAACGCATGGATAATGATCTCGGCGTCTTTAGTGGACAAAATGGAGCGAATTTTAGCGATATTACGGAGATGAAAGAAGGCCGTTTTAGTAACGCTTTTAATGTGTGCCTCAAAGGAGAGAATTGGGTCAAAGATAATACCCAGATTCTTTACCGAGTCACCTTGTTTTATTATTTGGTTGTCAAATGTTAAAGTTGTATTATTAAATAGAGGTCGGTGTCTAGCAGGACCGATAATCAGCATTTCCGTTTTTTTGGCGTTGAGTTGCAAAAAGTTAGCGGACATCCATTGTTTAATTTCATTAAGACACGCCTCCAGCTGACTACAATCCGGCGTGTTGGTCAGCTTTAGGGGCATGTAGAGTTGGGTGTCATCAGCATAACAGTGAAAGCTAATACCGTATTTGCGTATGATGTCACCTAGCGGCAGCATGTAGATGCTGAAGAGTGCAGGGCCAAGGACCGAATCCTGGGGAACTCCACACGTTACCTTAACATAGTCCGAGGTCACATTCTTATGGGAGACACACTGCACCCTGTCAGTAAGATAAGAGTTAAACCAAGACAGGGCTGAGTCTGACATACCAATTCGTGTTTTGATACGCTCTAATAAAATATTATGATCGACGGTACCGAAAGCAGCGCTAAGATCGAGGAGCAGCAACATAGATGACGCATCAGAATCCATCGTTAGCAATAGATCATTAGTCAATTTTGCGAGGGCTGTCTCCGTGGAGTGATTTGCCCTGAAACCGGATTGAAAGGTTTCACATAGATTGTTAAACGCTAAGTGTTCATTTAGCTGCTCTGCAACAATTTTTTCGAGGATTTTCGAAATAAAGGGAAGGTGAGACACCGGTCGGTAGTTTACCATGAGGTCAGGATCGAGGCATTTTTTGGCGTTAAGTTGCAAAAAATTAGCGGACATCCATTGTTTAATTTCATTAAGACACGCCTCCAACTGACTACAGGAAATATACAAAAAACACAATTAAAAAAGCTAAAATATTGATATTAAAGATACTAATACATTAATTCAATTTAGGAGCCTAATTGGTTTAATGGAGTATTGTATTGTACAGATTGAAGAAAGGCATTTGAATACTGAAAGAAGAGCAAATATGTAGGATAAGCACGTTGGAGCTGGTGTGTTGGTCCGTCCCCCCTTGGAGGTCACTCCTGACCAGAACAGTTCTTCAGCTGGCAGCTTTAGCATGTGTCTGGGACATAAAGCTCGCCGGTGAAGAACTGCTGTGTGTCAAGACATCTTGGGCGCCGCCCTAGGGAGAAGAGACTCCTGCAGAACGGGAGAGAGAGAGAGAGAGGATACTTTTGAGCGTCCTTACTTCAAAACGCCACCGTATGTCGGAATTTATGGAGGACTTAGTAGCGCATCAAATTTTTTTGTTACTGGACAATTGAAAACTGTTAGCATGCTTTTGTTTTTAGTTAACTTTGTCAGTGTGCACCTGGGTCATATTTTGGTACTTTGATGCATGCTAATGTTAGCATGCTAGCATTTTTTTAAAAAACATTTGATAATTTAATATTTACCTGTTCAGTCCAGAAATACAATTAAACATGTCAAATGTTTATTTTTATTATTATTTTAGCGTGTTAGCATTTTTTTTGCTAATTTTGTAGGTGTACAACTTTGTCATATTTTGGTACTTTGATGCATGCTTATGTTAGCATGCTAGCATTTTTTTTAAAAACATTTGATAATTTAATATTTACCTGTTCAGTCCAGAAATACAATTAAACACATGTCAAATGTTTATTTTTATTATTATTTTAGCGTGTTAGCATTTTTTTGGGGCTAATTTTGTAGGTGTACAACTTTTTCATATTTTGGTACTTGATGCATGCTAACGTTAGCATACTAGCATTTTTTTTAAACCTAATTTAGTAGGCATACGCCAAAGTCATATTTTGATTCTTGATAGCTTTTTTTTAACTAATTTTGTAGGTGTACAGTGTATACTTAAGTCACATTTTGGTGCTTGATGCATAATATCAGCACGCATCAAGTACTAAAATATTTTTCAAACGTTTATTGGATTTTTGGCATATATAGTGCAGCAATACATTTTGAAACATGTCAAATGTTGTTTTTTTTCACATGCTAGCAATTTTGTAGGTGTATTACTAGTCATATTTTGATTCTTGATGCATGCTAATGTTAGCTTGATAGCTTTTTTTTAAACTAATTTTGTAGGTGTACAGTGTACACTTAAGTCACATTTTGGTGCTTGATGCATGCTAATATCAGCACGCATCAAGTACTAAAATATTTTTCAAACATTTGTTTATTGGATTTTTGGCATATATAGTGCAGCAATACATTTTGAAGCATGTCAAATGTTCTTTTTTTTTCACATGCTAGCATTTTTTTTAGCTAATTTTGTAGGTGTATTACTAGTCATATTTTGGTACTTGATGCATGCTAACGTTAGCATACTAGCATTATTTTTAACCTAATTTAGTAGGCATACGCCATAGTCAGTTTGATTCTTGATGCATGCTAATGTTAGCTCGATAGCTTTTTTTTTAGCAAAATTTGTAGGTGTACAGTGTATACTTAGTCACATTTTGGTACTTGATGCATGCTAATATCAGCACGCATCAAGTACTAAAATATTTTTCAAACATTTGTTTATTGGATTTTTGGCATATATAGTGCAGCAATACATTTTGAAACATGTCAAATGTTCTTTTTTTTCACATGCTAGCAATTTTGTAGGTGTATTACTAGTCATATTTTGGTACTTGATGCATGCTAACGTTAGCATACTAGCATTTTTTTTAAACCTAATTTAGTAGGCATACGCCATAGTCATATTTTGATTCTTGATGCATGCTAATGTTAGCTTGATAGCTTTTTTTTGTAGCTAATTTTGTAGGTGTACAGTGTACACTTCAGTCACATTTTGGTACTTGATGCATGCTAATATCAGCACGAATTAAGTACTAAAATATTTTTCAAACATTTGTTTATTGGATTTTTGGCATATATAGTGCAGCAATACATTTTGAAACATGTCAAATGTTCTTTTTTTTCACATGCTAGCAATTTTTTAGGTGTATTAGTAGTCATATTTTGGTACTTGATGCATACTGACGTTAGCATACTAGCATTTTTTTAAAACCTAATTCAGTAGGCATACGCCATAGTCATATTTTGATTCTTGATGCATGCTAATGTTAGCTTGATAGCTTTTTTTTGTAGCTAATTTTGTAGGTGTACAGTGTATACTTAAGTCACATTTTGGTGCTTGATGCATGCTAATATCAGCACGCATCAAGTACTAAAATATTTTTCAAACATTTGTTTATTGGATTTTTGGCATATATAGTGCAGCAATACATTTTGAAACATGTCAAATGTCCTTTTTTTTCACATGCTAGCAATTTTTTAGGTGTATTACTAGTCATATTTTGGTACTTGATGCATGCTAACGTTAGCATACTAGCATTTTTTTTAAACCTAATTTAGTCGGCATACGCCATAGTCAGTTTGATTCTTGATGCATGCTAATGTTAGCTTGATAGCTTTTTTTTTTTTTTGCAAAATTTGTAGCTGTAAAGTGTACACTTAAGTCACATTGTGGTACTTGATGCATGCTAATATCAGCACGCATCAAGTACCAAAATATTTTTCAAACATTTGTTTATTGGATTTTTGGCAAATATAGTGCAGCAATACATTTTGAAACATGTCAAATGTTCTTTTTTTTTCACATGCTAGCATTTTTTTTAGCTAATTTTGTAGGTGTATTACTAGTCATATTTTGGAACTTTATGCATGCTAACATTAGCATACTCACATTTTTTTAAAATCTAATTTGGTAGGCGTACGCCATAGTCATATTTTGATTCTTGATGGATGCTAAAGTTAGCTTGAAAACTTTTTTTAGCTAATTTTGCATGTATACAGTGTACACCTGTGGTACTTGATGCATGCTAATATCAGCAGAAGAGTTTTTAAATTAATTAGCGCCTATAATTAGCGCATGCTTACTTTTACCGCATGCCTTTGGTAAGCGCAGGAGTGAGAAGAGTTTTTGAATTAATTAGCGCCTATAATTAGCGCATGCTTACTTTTACCGCATGCCTTTGGTAAGCGCAGGAGTGAGAAGAGTTTTTAAATTAATTAGCGCCTATGATTAGCGCATGCTTACTTTTACCGCATGCCTTTGGTAAGCGCAGGAGTGAGAAGAGTTTTTAAATTAATTAGCGCATGCTTACTTTTACCGCATGCCTTTGGTAAGCGCAGGAGTGAGAAGAGTTTTTAAATTAATTAGCGCCTATAATTAGCGCATGCTTACTTTTACCGCATGCCTTTGGTAAGCGCAGGAGTGAGAAGAGTTTTTGAATTAATTAGCGCCTATAATTAGCGCATGCTTACTTTTACCGCATGCCTTTGGTAAGCGCAGGAATGAGAAGAGTTTTTAAATTAATTAGCGCCTATGATTAGCGCATGCTTACTTTTACCGCATGCCTTTGGTAAGCGCAGGAGTGAGAAGAGTTTTTAAATTAATTAGCGTCTATGATTAGCGCATGCTCACTTTTGCCGCATGCCTTTGGTAAGCGCAGGAGTGAGAAGAGTTTTTAAATTAATTAGCGCCTATAATTAGCGCATGCTTACTTTTACCGCATGCCTTTGTTAAGCGCAGGAGTAATAAGTATTTTTAAATTAATTAGCACCTGTAATTAGCGCATGCTTACTTTTACCGCATGCCTTTGGTAAGCGCAGGAGTGATAAGTATTTTTAAATTAATTAGCACCTGTAATTAGCGCATGCTTACTTTTACCGCATGCCTTTGGTAAGCGCAGGAGTGAGAAGAGTTTTTAAATTAATTAGCGCCTATAATTAGCACATGCTTGCTTTTACCGCATGCCTTTGGTAAGCGCAGGAGTGAGAAGGGTTTTTGAATTAATTAGCGCCTATAATTAGCACATGCTTACTTTTACCGCATGCCTTTGGTAAGCGCAGGAGTGAGAAGAGTTTTTAAATTAATTAGCGCCTATAATTAGCGCATGCTTACTTTTACCGCATGCCTTTGGCAAGCGCAGGGGTGAGAAGAGTTTTTAGATTAATTAGCGCCTATAATTAGCGCATGCTTACTTTTACCGCATGCCTTTGGTAAGCGCGGGAGTGAGAAGGGTTTTTGAATTAATTAGCGCCTATAATTAGCGCATGCTTACTTTTACCGCATGCCTTTGGCAAGCGCAGGAGTGAGAATAGTTTTTGAATTAATTAGCGCCTATAATTAGCGCATGCTTACTTTTACCGCATGCCTTTGGTAAGCGCAGGAGTGAGAAGAGTTTTTAAATTAATTAGCGCCTATGATTAGCGCATGCTTACTTTTACCGCATGCCTTTGGTAAGCGCAGGAGTGAGAAGAGTTTTTAAATTAATTAGCGCCTATGATTAGCGCATGCTTACTTTTACCGCATGCCTTTGGTAAGCGCAGGAGTGATAAGTATTTTTAAATTAATTAGCACCTGTAATTAGCGCATGCTTACTTTTACCGCATGCCTTTGGTAAGCGCAGGAGTGATAAGTATTTTTAAATTAATTAGCACCTGTAATTAGCGCATGCTTACTTTTACCGCATGCCTTTGGTAAGCGCAGGAGTGAGAAGAGTTTTTGAATTAATTAGCGCCTATAATTAGCGCATGCTTACTTTTACCGCATGCCTTTGGTAAGCGCAGGAGTGAGAAGAGTTTTTAAATTAATTAGCGCCTATGATTAGCGCATGCTTACTTTTACCGCATGCCTTTGGTAAGCGCAGGAGTGAGAAGAGTTTTTAAATTAATTAGCGCCTATGATTAGCGCATGCTTACTTTTACCGCATGCCTTTGGTAAGCGCAGGAGTGAGAAAAGTTTTTAGATTAATTAGCGCCCCGGCGGCAATTCAATGAAATGCGGTACGCCACTTACAGTCATTTGCTGTAAAAACGACGGCGCCGGACTCCAGTTATGTAACCACTGCAAGACTTCGTGAGTCAGCCTCTCTCATAATCCAGAACTCAGCGATTAAGAATATTCCACATGTTGCTGATTTGCAGCCTGACGTCCTGCTTGCGTCACGTTCGGACTTCCAGGCCCAGTTCTGGACCACATTAACACTCCCCACCCCCCCAGGCCCTCCCTCCGCAGGAATGTGCACGACACAGTACTGCGGTTCCGAGGTCTGAGGCTGGGGAACTGGACTTGTAAAGTCTCGGTCCATTTCTCAAATGTCCTCATCGAGGTTCGGGACAAATCGATCGATCGATCGCGTCACCGGTTCGGCCACAGCCACGCCAGCACACTCGCCCCACCTTTGATCGCCAGCTGGCTGCGGTCCGGAAATACGACGCGACGGCCCGGCACAGTCCGAAACCTTCACCCGGCTCGGTCGTCGTGCACGTCCGGGATCCGACGTGCGGGGCTGCAGCCGCGAAGGAGGCAGAATGCCGGACTTCATCCCCCTTTTACACAACTCCTGCACGCCCTGATCAGCCGGCTTCCCACGCCGATCAGCTGGCTGCGTGATGACGCAAGCAGTCACGAGTCGGCTGACGTCAGCTGCACGGAAGTGACGTAGGGTACTTTGATGAGACAGCAGTTTGGGACTGTTACATTTATAGCCATAGAAACATTAAAAACGGTTACAAAGTCCTAAAGAAGATAAGAAATTAGAATTTGATAGTTAGAAAAATCGGAACTAGCACACTTTGACGCTTTTAATTGTTGTAACTTACTACTAACTGTCAAGAGAGGCAGTTTGATGTTATTACAAAATTACCGGTTGGTTATTTACTAACAAAATAGTTTTTTGTTTTTTTTTTCGAAAATTTCCTTTAACCAAAATAATTATTTCGGCCGCTTGGTGCATCATCCATAAATGTCGTGTAGAAACTTTGAACCTGAAAGTAAAGTTGTTCCGCCCACATTAGTTGCCATGGATACGAGTCCAGGAGCGCGAGACCGACAACGTCAAGCTAGTTTAGGCGCCATGTAGCGTAAACTCTCTTCTTCATTTCCATGAATACAAAGTGACGGAAGGGACAAAACATTGTTTTATATAGTCCGTCCAATCCGGAATAAACGTCCAGAACAACTTTTCCCCGCCGACTAACTCGTACGTTGTGTTGAGAGAGCGGGAATATTGAAGCTAACCGCTGCTAACTTTGTTAGCCTGCTGTTACAGCGCCATTATGGAGGAGGACGTCCACAAGATGAAGATTTGTTGCAGCTCAGAAGACAAAAAGAAGAAAAGGAAGAAAAAAGTCTTTGCTGCCTCACTAACGTCGCCACAGCATTCAGGTAATCATCAAGTGTCACTCTTGTTCCGTTACAGCTGCCCTCTACCGGCCACTTTTAGAACTGCAAATAAGTGTATAGTCCATCCATCCATCCATTGCTATCGCTTATTCTCTTTGGGGTCGCGGAGGGGTGCTGGTTTCTATCTCAGCTACAATCGGGCGGAAGGCGGCGTACACCCTGGACATGTCGCCACTTCATCGCAGGGTCAACACATATAGACAGACAATATTCACACACTAAGGCAAATTTAGTGTTGCCAATCAACCTATCCCCAGGTGCATGTCTTTGGAAGTGGGATGAAGCCGGTGGTAACCCACGCAGTCACGGGGAGGACATGCAAACTCCACACAGAAAGATCCCGAGCCCGGGATTGAACCCTGACTACTCAGGACCTTCGTATTGTGAAGCAGACGCACTAACCCCTCTTCCACCGATCACATAATATTATCATTTTCCATCCATCCATCCATTTTCAACCGCTTGTCCCATTCGGCGTCGCTGGAGCCTATCAGCTGCATTCGGGCAGAAGGCGGCGTACACCCTGGACAAGTCACCACCTCATCGTAGGGCCAACGCAGATAGACAACATTCACACTCTAGGGTAGTGGTTCTTAACATTATTGGAGGTACCAAACCCAATTATTTTAATAAGCACATTCACCTAACCCTTTTTTGTGGAAAATATCCATCCATCCATTTTCTACCGCTTATTCCCTTTTGGGGTCACGGGGAACGCTGGTGCCTAGCTCAGCTACAATTGGGCGGAAGGCAGGGTACACCCTGGACAAGTCGCCACCTCATCGCAGGGCCAACACAGATAGACAGACAACATTCACACCCACATTCACACCCTAGGGCAATGGTTCTTAAAGGCCTACTGAAATGAGATGTTCTTATTCAAACGGGGATAGCAGGTCCATTCTATGTGTCATACTTGATCATTTTGCGATATTGCCATATTTTTGCTGAAAGGATTTAGTAGAGAACATCCACGATAAAGTTCGCAACCGCAGAAAAGCCCTGCCTGTACCGGAAGTCGCAGACGTGAATTTTAAACAAGGAATCACCGTGTGTTTGTGTGGCTAAAGCTTCCCAACTCCATCTTGCTATTTTGATTTCCTCCCATATTAATTGAAGAAATTGCAAAAGATTCAGCAACACAGTTCTCCAAAATACTGTGTAATTGTGCCGTTAAAGCAGACGACAATGGAACATATATTTTGGTGTTTTTTTACTTGAGTCATATTGCAGTCTTCACGTATCTCTTATGTGTGACTACCATCTACTGGTCACACTTATTATTACACCATGTACCAAATAAAATAGCTTCGAGGTCGGTAAGTGTAACAAATAATTATTCCTTAATTAGGCGCACCGGGATATATGGCGCACTGTCGAGTTTTGAGTAAATGAAAGGATTTTAAGTGCTCCTTATATTCAGAAAAATACGGTACTACTACTTTACTTGATAGAAAAACACAATCAATCAATCAATCAATGTTTACTTATATAGCCCTAAATCACTAGTGTCTCAAAGGGCTGCACAAACCACTATGACATCATCGGTAGGCCCACATAAGGGCAAGGAAAACTTACACCCAGTGGGACGTCGGTGACCATGATGACTATGAGAACCTTGGAAAGGACCACATAAGCCAGTACTTCATCCATGGCCACCAGACCGGACCCCCTCCACAAGGGAGAGTGGGACATAAGAGAAAAAGAAAAGAAACGGCAGATCAACTGGTCTATAAAAGGGAGTCTATTTAAAGGCTAGAGTATACAAATCAATCAATCAATCAAATGAGTTTTAAGGTGAGACTTAAATGCTTCTACTGAGTTAGCATCTCGAACTGTTACCGGGAGGACATTCCAGAGTACTGGAGCCCGAACGGAAAACGCTCTATAGCCCGCAGACTTTTTTTGGGCTTTGGGAATCACTAATAAGCCGGAGTCCTTTGACAACAAAAAATATCTTGTTTAAATGAATAGTTCTTAAAATTTTAAGTCCATAATGGAGGTACCGTAATTTCCGGACTATAAGCCGCTACTTTTTTCCCTCGTTCTGGTCCCTGCGGCTTATACAACGGTGCGGCTTAAGGTAACCAGGGGCACGCACCACCGAGGATGCGCGAAACTGAGGCCGACATCTGGCGCCAGGTAACGAGAGCAAAACAAATAAATGGGTTGTACTTGTATAGCGCTTTTCTACCTTCAAGGTACTCAAAGCGCTTTGACACTACTTCCACATTTACCCATTCACACACACACATTCACACACTGATGGAGGGAGCTGCCATGCAAGGCGCTAACCAGGGCCCATCAGGAGCAAGGGTGAAGTGTCTTGCTCAGGACACGACGGACGTGACGAGGTTGGTACTAGGTGGGGATTGAACCAGGGACCCTCCGGTTGGGCACGGCCACTCTGCCACTGTGCCACGCCGTCCCCTTAGAACAGGGGTGCCCATTACGTCGATCGCGAGCTACCAGTGGACCGCGGGGGGTGTGTCAGTCGATCTCGAGCCAGGCTTTTAAAAAAAATAGACCTAAAAATGAGTGATCATCAATCTTCACCAAGACGTCACTTAAATGACATTCACGGTACCGGAGGGTCTTGTGAGATGACGCTGGCTGCTGCAAGATCATTGTTATGAAAATATGACCGAGAGGAAGGCGAGAAACACTTTTTATTTCAACAGACTCTCGCGCCGTACCTTCCGTCAAAACTCTAAAGGCCGACTGCACATTTCCTATCTTCACAATAAAAGCCCTGCTTCATGCTGCCTGCGCTAACTAAATAAGAGTCTCGGAAAAGTGGCGTGCACAAGCGATCCCTCAGAAAGCTGATGTGCACGCCAGCTTTCCGAGACTCTTATTTTGTTAGCGCAGGCAGCATGAAGCAGGGCTTTTATCGTGAAGATAGGAAATGTGCAGTCGGCCTTTAGAGTTTTGACGGAAGGGACGGCGCGAAAGTATGTTGAAGTAAAAAGTGTTTCTCGCCTTCCTCTCTGTCATTTTTTCATAATAATGAACTGGCAGCAGCCAGCGTCATCTCACAAGACCCTCGGGTGCCGTGAATGTCAATCAAGCAAGGTACGGAATTTGCCGCCAATGTTTTTCTTGTAAAGTGTATGGAAGCTGGATGAATTAGATGCCAAAAACCAACCACTTTCATGTGGTATTGTACAGAAAGGACAACTTTTTTTCTCCTCCATTTGAAAATGTGGGCGTGATCATCATTACTGTCTGATTCCAATCAATGCAAGTCATCAGAATCAGGTAATACACCAACTTATATTCTTGTCTTCGTGAAAGAAAGACATCTATATGTGTTACACATGCTTGTATTATCATTAAACACATTTAACTTGTTTACAAAAATATCTCTTTCATAAATAAATAAATATAAATGATATATATAAATGAGGTAGATCCCCTTGAGTTGGTCAATTGAAAAGTAGCTCGCCTGCAGAAAAAGTGTGGGCACCCCTGCCTTAGAAGTAGCTAAAACACTGCCGATTACGGATTGATGTTTGCTGGCAGCAATGTCTTAAAGTACCTCTTCCTGTTATAGATTCACCTCTAATCATCAGTTTTTAGGCCAAAATGTGTCCGTTCCCCCTTTTCTTTCTACACACTGAATCTGCTTGTAAGTACTCCGTGATTGTGCGCTGCCGAACATGCTCCCCTGCTCAAAAAAACAGCAATGTCAGGACGTGACGACGCGGCGTCATGCCCGGTAACCGGTACTTTTCAAACAGAGTATAGTACCGTTTTTGATTCATTAGTACCGTGACACTACACCGTACAACCCTACAGTCATCCATCCATCCATTTTCTACCGCTTATTCCCTTTTGGGGTGGCGGGGGGCGCTGGCGCCTATCTCAGCTACAATCGGGCGGAAGGCAGGGTACACCCTGGACAAGTCACCACCTCATCGCAGGGCCAACACAGACAGACAACATTCACACACTAGGGCCAATTTACTGTTGCCAATCAACCTATCCCCAGGTGCATGTCTTTGGAAGTGGGAGGAAGCCGGAGTACCCGGAGGGAACCCACGCAGTCACGGGGAGAACATGCAAACTCCACACAGTCCTGGATTTGAACCCAGGACTACAGGAACTTCGTATTGTGAGGCAGACGCACTAACCCCTCTTCCACCGTGAAGCCCACCCTACAGTCAACTAATGTCTAATGTCAGTAACAGTCATCATAATTGAAAAATGTACGGTTAACACATGAGATTTGTAGGTATTTAATCCCTGATCGGAATAGCCGTACTAATGAGATTAAAAATAATGACGATAATTACATAAAAACAAAAACAAAGAGTAGGAGAGCGGACTACTGCGTCGTGATGATGAAGAGGACGACGTAACGGCTGACGAAGCCGGAGCCGTTGATTCTACTGACGAAAAGGAAGGTTTTGAGAGCGAGAACAAAGGACAGAGAGTGGCTGATGACGCCATTTTGGACCTGTTCTTCTCTAACACCGACGAAGAGGATTTCGGGGGTTTTAGTACGCAGGAGGAAGATGATGACACAATGATTAAAGACTGACTTTTCGTACACCGGTAGTAGGCTGGTTATTTTGATAACGTAAACGGCCGCGGGACTGCACTTTTACTGCCGTGTTACAGGCGAGCACTTTGTATTACTTTGCACCGTTGTATTATTTGTATTCTGCACGAATGCTGTTCGCCATGTCAAAGATGTGAAAGTTTGATTGAATGATTGAAAAGATTTATTGTTAATAAATGGGACGCTTTGCGGTCCCGACAATCCCCCCCGTGGTAGCAGGAACCCCTATTGTACTACGGTAATTACACATCAAAACGCCTGCGGCTTATAGTCGGGTGCGGCTTATATACGGAGCAATCTGTATTTTCCCCTTAATTTAGCTGGTGCGGCTTATAGTCGACGCAGCAGTCCGCTCTCCTACTCTTTGTTTTTATTTTTATTTTAAATAGACTCCCTTTTTAGACCAGTTGATCTGCCGTTTCTTTTCTTTTTCTCCTATAAATGGGTTGTACATCTATAGCGCTTTTCTACCTTCAAGGTACTCAAAGCGCTTTGACACTACTTCCACATTTACCCATTCACACACACATTCACACACTGATGGAGGGAGCTGCCATGCAAGGCGCCAACCAGCACCCATCAGGAGCAAGGGTGAAGTGTCTAGCTCAGGACACAATGGACGTGACAAAGTTGGTACTAGGTGGGATTTGAACCAGGGACCCTCGGGTTGCGCACGGCCACTCTTCCACTGCGCCACGCCGTCCCCGGTAATTACACATCAAAACGCCTGCGGCTTATAGTCGGGTGCGGCTTATATACGGAGCAATCTGTATTTTCCCCTTAATTTAGCTGGTGTGGCTTATAGTCGACGCAGCAGTCCGCTGTCCTACTCTTTGTTTTTGTTTTTATTAGTTTTTATTTTTATTTTAAATAGACTCCCTTTTTAGACCAGTTGATCTGCCGTTTCTTTTCTTTTTCTCCTATGTCCCACTCTCCCTTGTGGAGGGGGTCCGGTCTGATCCGGTGGCCATGTACTGATTGCCTGTGTATCGGCTGGGGACATCTCTGCGCTGCTGATCCGCCTCCGCTTGGGATGGTTTCCTGCTGGCTCCGCTGTGAACGGGACTCTCGCTGCTGTGTTGGATCCGCTTTGGACTGGACTCTCGCGACTGTGTTGGATCCATTATGGATTAAACTTTCACAGTATCATGTTAGACCCGCTCGACATCCATTGCTTTCCTCCTCTCCAAGGTTCTCATAGTCATCATTGTCACCGACGTCCCACTGGGTGTGAGTTTTCCTTGCCCTTATGTGGGCCTACCGAGGATGTCGTAGTGGTTTGTGTTGTGGTTTGTGCAGCCCTTTGAGACACTAGTGATTTAGGGCTATATAAGTAAACATTGATTGATTGATCGACTATAAGGGTGCGCCTTATAGTCCGGAAATTACGGTATGTCACTAATCACATATTTCTCAACTGACGTTTGTAGCCAAGCCGCCTGAGGCCGTGCACCTGACCCTGATGCCAGCGTGCCCGAGGGCCCGAGGTCAAACATCCAAGCTGCGTGTGACCTGCAAGAAGAGCAAGGACCGGGCCCCCGCAGACAAACCCGTCAAAGAGCTGTCGGCAAGCAGGAGAATCGGCCCCGTAAGGGCGTCCTGTGTGGCCGAGCTCAGCGCACAGGCGAGGGAGAGCCTGAGGTGGGAAGAGGCGGTGGAGGACCCCCAGGCGGAGGAGGAGAGGCTGGAAGTGTACCGGGCCAACAGGAGGCGGCGCTATGTCGCCCAGCAAGAGGTGCAGCAGGCGTCCGCGCTCGCTGCAGGGACGTCGCCAATTTTGAGCGCAGACAGTCTGTGAGCAGGACTGGCTCCTTTTTGTGGATCACTTAATCAGCAGCATGAGGAGGAGTCACATGACCCGAGCACCCACAGGACGTTCATGGTAATCGAGCTTGTTTCACTGCAATATCAAGCGCCATTGTGGGGCCCGGGGGCCATTTTGGCTCACAGCTTGTTTTTATCTTAATAATACAAACACAATTGTATCAATTATTAGATAAACATGTTTTATTCATTGCTGAGGCGCCAATGTTTTCTTCAAATAGCTTAGCATGTACAGTACTCGCCTACAGCGCTTTGCTTATAGAATCCTTCTGGAAAGAGTCCTGACAACATTGAAAGGCCTACTGAAATGAGATGTTCTTATTTAAACGGGGATAGCAGGTCCTTTCTATGTGTCATACTTGATCATTTCGCCATATTGCCATATTTTTGCTGAAGGGATTTAGTAGAGAACATCGACGATAAAGCTCGCAACTTTTGGTCGCTAATAAAAAAGCCTTGCCTTTACCAGAAGTAGCAGACGATGGGCGCGTGACGTCACGGGTTGTAGAGATCCTCACATCCTCACATTGTTTATAATCCTAGCCTCCAGCAGCAAAAGCTATCCGGGCCGAGAAAGCGACAATTTCCCCATTAATTTGAGTAAGGATGAAAGATGTGTGGATGAGGAAATTTAGAGTGAAGGACTAGAAAGGGAAAAAAAGGCGATTGCAGTGGGAGCGATTCAGATGTTATTAGACAAATTTACTAGGATAATTCTTGAAAATCCCTTATCTGCCTATTGCAAGAGACTGGCAGCTGTTGGTGGACCTTGAACATCAGCTGAAGTTCCCCAGCCACATTGCAGTCACCACCCTGCGACCAGACATTGTCCTCGTGTCTGAGTCCACCAAGCAGGTAGTGCTGCTGGAGCTGACCGTCCCATGGGAATACCGCCTGGAAGAAGCCTTTGAGAGGAAGCTCTCCAAGTACGCGGGACTGGTCAGTGACTGTCAGCAGGCTGGCTGGAGAGTGAGGTGTCTCCCAGTTGAGGTTGGATGCAGGGGTTTTGCAGCCCGCTCCTTGACCAGAGCCTTCAGCACTTTGGGCATCGAGGGAGAGAGAAGGAGGAGAGCCATCCGCAGTACCACCGAGGCGGCAGAGAGGGCCTCAAGATGGCTGTGGCTCAAAAGGGGAGAGCCATGGAGTCATGGTAGCTAGCTAGCCATCTGGACACAAGCTGGGTCTGATCAGGTCACCTGGAGGAGGGTGTATGATGTTGAAAGACCCGAAACACCCGATGATTCCAGGAACATCACTGAAGATGTGTCCAGAGGCATCAGTAGACGTATGTACACAGTGTTGCTAGTGTTTTAGTGAGATTAAAAAGTATCTGGAAGTCGGAACGGTGTGGCCACGGGTGTGTTGACCGCGAGCGTCTCTGAGGGAAGTCACGCAGCCGCAGCATGACGGAAGCTCCGCTGATGTCTCCGGTAAGAGCCGACTTATTACCACCATTTTCTCACCGAAAACTGCCGGTTGACTTGTTCGCTTGACCGCTTTGTTCCATAGTAAAGCTTCACCTTCGGGAATTTTAAACAAGGAAACACCGGCTGTGTTTGTGTGGCTAAAGGCTAAAAGCTTCCCACCTCCATCTTTCTACTTTGACTTCTCCATTTTTAATTGAACAAATTGCAAAAGATTCAGCAACACAGACGTCCAGAATACTGTGTAATTATGCGATTAAAGCAGACTACTTATAGCTTGGATCGGGCTGGAAAATAATGTCCGCTACAACCCCAGACGTCAAACGCACGCGTCATCAACACGACACTTTGCGGGAAATTTAAAATTGCAAATTACTAATCTAAAAAGGCCGTATTGGCATGTGTTGCAATGTTAATATTTCATCATTGATATATAAACTATCGGACTGCGTGGTCGGTAGTAGTGGATTTCAGTAGGCCTTTAATGTCCACCTTGACAGTACCACTGCTGGACGGTAGGGGGCAGATGAAGCAAATAAAGACACTGGAAAACAGTACTGCTGTTTTATTGATAATTAAATACATCATTACTTTGATTGGGAACAAAGCAGGGGAGTTTCATAGTCAACATTTTATTTTTAACAACCTTAAATATTCAGGAACATCTATTTCTATATGTCTGGGATTAATTAATTCAAGCTAATCATATTTTTGAAGTAATTGTTCATATACAAACCTAATAATAGTGTCAACAGAAGTGATTTTGTAAAACTGGATCCAGTTAGGCGGTGCGTCCTAACAACCGATTCGAATGGAATCAAATCCAATAAAAAAAAAAATGTGGCCTTTTTGTTAGTCAGCATTAAAAATACTAATAATAATTGGACAATAAAATGAAATGACTTGAGGACCTTCAATCATACAAAGAGTTGTCTTCTACACATCTCTGACCCCGCCCTCCTAAAGAGCACCTGAGCGGTGAGTGTTGGGGAAGGAGCGTGCAGTTAAAAAGTGTGTTAGGTTTTAAAAAAAAAAAGAGGACTAACTCGGAGACAAAAGTGACGACCTCCGTCCCTGAAGTGGAACGTTCCACAAAGATGTGCGACCACAAAGTTGTACAAAGGTGAGGTATGTGTTGTTTGCGCGCTTGTGTCTTTTCAGTCTCCATCCAGTCCGTGCGGGACCTGAGTCCACCTGGCGAAAACCTGGTGAGGTGCCTCCGTCAGGACAACTGCAGCCAGCTCAGGTCGTCAGATCTGACACAGACAAGTGTGTTTATCTCTGTGTGTGTGTGTGTCCGTGTTGTAATGTGTGTGTTGTCTCACAGAGCTTCGTCCCTGGTAATGACTCGTCCTGAAACCAGTCTCTCGGCCACTGCAGACACCGCCGGGTCATAGTTCAAGCTGGCCGCCGCTATGACCTCATCGTCCCTGCACGAGGAAAGACATCACGGTAAAAAGTGTAAGTGTGTGTGTGTGTGTGTGTGTGTTGAGCACTCACTTTATGTACAAGGCGAGGAACTTCCTGTCCTCAAAGTTTCCCTTCATGACTATTTCAGTGTATCCTTCCCCGTAGCCTGCACTCACAACACAGCTAGTGACAGTCTTGACAAGCATGGAAGTACACCTTTCATACACTCCCTGGCACTAGGGGGCGCTCAGTCGTGCTGCCTTGAACCACCAAGGGCCGGACTTGCCATCATGGAGAGTTCTCACTTCATTTCTCTCAAGTTATTATTCCATCGTGATGAGAAGATGAAGGTGTCCAACCTGCGTAGCGGATAGTCTTCCCCAGCACCACGGTCCAGTAGAACGGGACAGAGTTGACAGGAGAGTCTTGCTTTAGCATGTTGAGAGCAGCTGTCCTCCCTGAACAATGCATCATCGTCGTCATTGCCATCATCATCATCATTGTCATTATTATCATCCTCATCATCATCTGCCATCTTCCCTAAACAATACATCATTTTCATTTTAATTATCATCATCATCATTTGCTATCGTCCCTAAACGACACATCATCTGCTGTTCTCCCTGAAAAACACATAGTTTTCATTTTCATCATCTTCATTATCATCATCTGCTATCCTCCCTAAACACATCTTCATTTTCATTTTAATAATAACCATTATCATTATCATCTGCTATCCTCCCTAAACAACATTTTATCATCATCATCATCATTTGCTATCTTCCCCAAACACCCCATCATCATCATCATCATCTGCTGTTGTCCTCCCTAAACAACACGTCATCATTTTTATTTTAATGATCATTATTGTCATCATCATCATCTGCTATCCTCTTTAAACAACATTTTATCATCATCATGATCATTTGCTATCTTCCCTAAACAACACATCATCATCATCATCATCTGCTGCTGTCCTCCCTAAACAACACATCATCATTTTCATTTTAATGATCATCATCATCGTTGTCGTTATTGTCATCATCATCATCTGCTATCCTCTTTAAACAACATCATCATCATCATGATCATTTCCTATCTTCCCTAAACAACCCATCATCATCATCATCTGCTGCTGTCCTCCCTAAACAACACATCATCATTTTCATTTTAATGATCATCATCATCGTTGTCGTTATTGTCATCATCATCATCTGCTATCTTCCTTAAACAACACATTAACATCATCATTATCTGCTCTCCTCCTGAAACTCATCATCATTTTAATGATAATCATCATCATCATCATCTGCTATCCTCCCTAAACATGTTATCATTGTCATTATCATCATCATCATCATCTGATATCCTACCTAAACATTTTATTATCATCATCATCATCATTTGCTATCTTCCCTAAACAACCCATCATCATCATCATCTGCTGCTATCCTCCCTAAACAACATATAATTATTTTAATTTTAATAATCATCATTGTCGTTATCGTCATCATCTGCTATCCTCTTTAAACAACACGTTATCATCGTCATCATTATTTGCTATCTTCACTAAACAACCCATCATCATCATCATCTGCTGCTGTCCTCCCTAAACAACACGTCATCATTTTAATTTTAATGATCATCATTGTCATTATCATCATCATCATCTGCTATCCTCCTTAAACAACACATTATCATCATCATTATCATCATCATCATCTGCTATCCTCCCGAAACAACACATCATCGTCATCTGCTATCCTCCCTAAACATCTTATCATCATTGTCATTATCATCATCATCATCATCTGCTATCCTCCTTAAACAACACATTATCATTATCATCATCATCATCTGCTATCCTACCGAAACAACACGTTATCATCATCATCTGCTATCCTCCCTAAACAACATGTTATCATCATTGTCATTATCGTCATCATCATCATCTGCTAACCTCCTTAAACAACACATTATCATTATCATCATCATCATCTGCTATCCTCCCTAAACAACATGTTATCATCATTGTCATTATCGTCATCATCATCATCTGCTAACCTCCTTAAACAACACATTATCATTATCATCATCATCATCTGCTATCCTCCCGAAACAACACGTTATCATCATCATCCGCTATCCTCCCTAAACAACACATCATCATTTTCATTTTAATGATCATCTTTGTCATTATCGTCATCATCATCATCTGCTATCCTCTTTAAACTAATTTTCATTTGAATGATAATCATCATCATCATCATCTGCTATCGTCCCTAAACAACATGTTATCATCGTCATTGTCATTATCATCATCGTCATCTGCTATCCTCCCTAAACATGTTATCATCATCATCATTATCTATCTTCCCTAAACACCCCATCCTCATCGTCATCATCATCATCTACTGCTGTCCTCCCTAAACAACACGTCATCATTTTCATTTTAATGATCATCATCATCATTGTCATTATCGTCATCATCATCATCATCATCTGCTATCCTCCTGAAACAACACGTTATCATCGTCATCTGCTATCCTCCTTAAACAACATGTTATCATCATTGTCATTATCGTCATCATCATCATCTGCTATCCTCCTTAAACAACAACACATTATCATTATCATCATCATCATCTGCATCTGCTATCCTCCCTAAACATGTTATCATCATTGTCATTATCGTCATCATCATCATGTGCTATCCTCCTTAAACAACACATTATCATCATCATTATCATCATCATCATCTGCTATCCTCCCGAAACAACACGTTATCATCATCTGCTATCCTCCCTAAACAACACATAATCATTATCATTTTAATGATCATCATCGTCATTATCATCATCTGCTATTTTCCCTAAACACATCATCATTTTCATGTTAATGATCATCATTATCATCATCATCATCATCATCATCTGCTATCCTCCCTAAACAATACGTTATCATCATAATTGTTATCATCATCATTATCTGCTATCCTCCCCGAACACATTATCATTATTTTAATTTTAATAATCATCATCATCATCATCTGCTATCCTCCCTAAACAACGTGTTATCATCATCATCATCATCATCATCATCTGCTATTCTCCCTAAACAACACATTATCATCATCATCCTCAGCATCATAAATACATCATCATTTTTATTTTAATGATCATCATTATCATCATCATCATTTGCTATCTTCCCTAAACAACACTTCATCATTTTAATTTTAATGATCATCATCATCATTGTCATTATCATCTGCTATCCTCCCTAAACTCATTTTTCATTTTAATGATAATCATCATTTTCATCATCACCATCATCTGCTATCCTCCCTAAACAAAACGTTATCATCCTCATTGTCATTATCATCTGCTATTCCTCCCTAAACACATCATCATCATTTTAATTTTAATGATCATCATCATCATCATGGCAGACATCTGCTATCCTCCCGAAACAACACGTTATCATCATCATCTGCTATCCTCCCTAAACAACACGTTATCATCATCATCTGCTATCCTCCCTAAAAAACACATCATCATTTTCATTTTAATGATCATCATCGCCATCATCATCATCTGCTATTTTCCCTAAACACATCATCATTTTCATGTTAATGATCATCATTATCATCATCATCATCATCTGCTATCCTCCCTAAACAATATGTTATCATCATAATTGTTATCATCATCATTATCTGCTATCCTCCCCGAACACATCATCATCATTTTAATTTTAATGATCATCATCATCTGCTATCCTCCCTAAACAACGTGTTATCATCATCATCATAATCATCATCATCTGCTATTCTCCCTAAACAACACATTATCATCATCATCCTCAGCATCATAAATACATCATCATTTTTATTTTAATGATCATCATTATCATCATCATCATTTGCTATCTTCCCTAAACAACACTTCATCATTTTAATTTTAATGATCATCATCATCATTGTCATTATCATCATCTGCTATCCTCCCTAAACTCATTTTCATTTTAATGATAATCATCATTTTCATCATCATCTGCTATCCTCCCTAAACAAAACGTTATCATCATCATTGTCATTATCATCATCATCTGCTATTCCTCCCTAAACACATCATCATCATTTTCATTTTAATGATCATCATCATCATCATGGCAGACATCTGCTATCCTCCCTAAACAACACGTTATCATCATCATTATCATAATCATAATCTGCTGTCCTCCCGAAACAACACATTGTCATCATCATCATCCTCAGCATCTGCTATCCTCCCTAAACAACACATTGTCATCATCATTATCATCTGCTATCTCCCACAACTATACATTATTATTATCATCATCATCATCATCTCAGTCAGCTTTCCATCCGAAAAAACACATCATCATCATCTGTTATCCTCCCAGAACAACACATCATCCTCATCACTCATCCAAATCATACCATCCATCATCATACCATCATCTCACTCATCATCATCACACTCATCATCATCATCACACTCATCATCATCACACTCATCATCATCACACTCATCACCATCATCACACTCATCACCATCATCACACTCATCATCATCATCACACTCATCATCATCATCACACTCATCATCATCACACTCATCATCATCACACTCATCACCATCATCACACTCATCACCATCATCACACTCATCATCATCATCACACTCATCGTCATCATCCTCATACCATCATCACACTCATCATCATCATCACACTCATCATCATCATCACACTCATCATCATCACACTCATCATCATCACACTCATCACCATCATCACACTCATCACCATCATCACACTCATCATCATCATCACACTCATCATCATCACACTCATCGTCATCATCCTCATACCATCATCACACTCATCATCATCATCACACTCATCATCATCATCCTAATCATCAGGACGTCAAACACGCGCACGTTGCTCATCACCATGCGCCTGCGCCATCTGCCAGTGTCCAATGTTGACGCGTCGGTCCTTCGCCATGGTCAGGGGGAAGGTGGCCACGTCGCCCCCGCAGAACACGCCGTCCACGTTGGTACGCATGTGCTGTGGGCGGGAACGTTTTTGAGCTGATGAAAGATCGTCACCATCATCATCATCATCAGGGACCTGACGCTGACCTTGTCCACATGAACGAACTTCCTGGAGTCCAACTTGATGGGACTTCCTCGCAGGAACTCCGAGTTGGGGACGGTGCCTGCAGGCACAGAAGAGGAAGTCCGCCATGGCGGTCCCGAAGCGTGGATTGAAATCAACGTACCGATAGCCACGATCAGAATGTCCACCCGGACGACCTTTCCGCTCCTCAGCACCACCTGGTTGACCTTCAGGGAGCAGGCACACAGGTGACCTGGGGACCCCGGCAGCTAAGGTGAGCAATGACGTACCTTTCCGTGCACGCCCCGCACCTCGCTGATGTTGTCGTTCATGTAGAAGCTCACGTTCTTCTCGGCCAACATCTGCCGGATCCACACGGAATCACTCACGCTTTGCTCTGATGTCACATGGCGCATTGTGCCGAGTCGTGCTCACCGTCATGGTGACTCGGCCGATCTCGGGTCCCAGCGTGTTCTGGTAGGGCAGCTCGCTGCTGCCGACCACCGTGATGCTGGAAGCCTTGTCCACCAAATAGGACGCCACCTCCATGCCTGAGTACCACATGGAAACATCTCAAGTGGAACCCTTCTCCAAGTACCATAAGTACACTAATTACTGTGGACTTAGTTCCTGAGTGTGCACACTTTAAATGTGTAGTGCTGTCCCCAATCCATTATTGTCGCTGCATTGCAATATCTACCCACTTCTTCTTCTCTTCTTTTTAGCACTGAATCTCACCACCTGCTATAGTGAAGTGAATTATATTTACATAGCGCTTTTCTCTAGTGACTCAAAGCGCTTTACATAGTGAAACCCGATATCTAAGTTGCATTTAAACCAGTGTGTGCCCAAGGACACAACGGCAGTGACTAGGATGGCGGAAGCGGGAATCGAACCTGCAACCCTCAAGTTGCTGGCACGGCCACTCTACCAACCGAGCTATAACACTATAGCAGTGGTTCTCAACCTTTTTCAGTGATGTACCCCCTGTGAACATTCTTTTAATCCAAGTAATCAGAGCAAAGCATGTTTGGTTGGAAAAAAAGAGATAAAGAAGGATTTTTGTGATTTCTGATCATTTATGAGGGCACCAAAGGGAGTTCTGTGTGTGTGTGTGTTTGCATGTCAACAGGGCAGCGCACACAGCACATTTTAGCATGTTTTGGCATGTTGATATCAGTTTCTGGTTTATACAATTGTATAACAGTGCAAAATATTGCTCATTTGTAGTAGTCTTTCTTGAACTATTTGGGAAAAAAGATATAAAAATAACTAAAAACTTGTTGAAAAATAAGTGATTTTGAATTTAATTGAATTATATTTATATAGCGCTTTTCTCAAGTGACTCAAAGCGCTTTACATAGTGACACCCAATATCTAAGTTACATTTAAACCAGTGTGGGTGGCACTGGGAGCAGGTGGGTAAAGTGTCTTGCCCAAGGACACAACGGCAGTAACTAGAATGGCACAAGCGGGAATCGAACCTGCAACCCTCCAGTTGCTGGCACGGCCACTCTACCAACCGAGCTATACCACTATAGCAGTGGTTCTCAACCTTTTTCAGTGATGTACCCCCTGTGAACATTCTTTTAATCCAAGTAATCAGAGCAAAGCATGTTTGGTTGGAAAAAAAGAGATAAAGAAGGATTTTTGTGATTTCTGATCATTTATGAGGGCACCAAAGGGAGTTTTGTGTGTGTGTGTGTGTTTGCATGTCGACAGGGCAGCGCACACAGCACATTTTAGCATGTTTTGGCATGTTGATATCAGTTTCTGGTTTATACAATTGTATAACAGTGCAAAATATTGCTCATTTGTAGTGGTCTTTCTTGAACTATTTGGGGAAAAAAGATATAAAAATAACTAAAAACTTGTTGAAAAATAAGTGATTTTGAATTGAATTGAATTATATTTATATAGCGCTTTTCTCAAGTGACTCAAAGCGCTTTACATAGTGAAACCCAATATCTAAGTTACATTTAAACCAGTGTGGGTGGCACTGGGAGCAGGTGGGTAAAGTGTCTTGCCCAAGGACACAACGACAGTAACTACAATGGCACAAGCGGGAATCGAACCTGCAACCCTCAAGTTGCTGGCACGGCCACTCTACCAACCAAGCTATACCACTATAGCAGTGTTTCTCAACCGTTTTCAGTGATGTACCCCCTGTGAACATTCTTTTAATCCAAGTAATCAGAGCAAAGCATGTTTGGTTGAAAAAAAGAGATAAAGAAGGATTTTTGTGATTTCTGATCATTTATGAGGGCACCAAAGGGAGTTCTGTGTGTGTATGTGTTTGCATGTCGACAGGGCAGCGCACACAACACATTTTAGCATGTTTTGGCATGTTGATATCAGTTTCTGGTTTATACAATTGTATAACCGTGCAAAATATTGCTCATTTGTAGTGGTCTTTCTTGAACTATTTGGGAAAAAAGATATAAAAATAACTAAAAACTTGTTGAAAAATAAGTGATTTTGAATTGAATTGAATTATATTTATATAGCGCTTTTCTCAAGTGACTCAAAGCGCTTTACATAGTGACACCCAATATCTAAGTTACATTCAAACCAGTGTGGGTGGCACTGGGAGCAGGTGGGTAAAGTGTCTTGCCCAAGGACACAACGGCAGTGACTAGGATGGCGGAAGCGGGAATCGAACCTGCAACCCTCAAGTTGCTGGCACGGCCACTCTACCAACCAAGCTATACCACTATAGCAGTGTTTCTCAACCTTTTTCAGTGATGTACCCCCTGTGAACATTCTTTTAATCCAAGTAATCAGAGCAAAGCATGTTTGGTTGGAAAAAAAGAGATAAAGAAGGATTTTTGTGATTTCTGATCATTTATGAGGGCACCAAAGGGAGTTCTGTGTGTGTGTGTGTGTGTGTGTGTGTGTTTGCATGTCGACAGGGCAGCGCACACAGCACATTTTAGCATGTTTTGGCATGTTGATATCAGTTTCTGGTTTATACAATTGTATAACAGTGCAAAATATTGCTCATTGGTAGTGGTCTTTCTTGAACTATTTGGGAAAAAAGATATAAAAATAACTAAAAACTTGTTGAAAAATAAGTGATTTTGAATTGAATTGAATTATATTTATATAGCGCTTTTCTCAAGTGACTCAAAGCGCTTTACATAGTGACACCCAATATCTAAGTTACATTTAAACCAGTGTGGGTGGCACTGGGAGCAGGTGGGTAAAGTGTCTTGCCCAAGGACACAACGACAGTAACTAGAATGGCACAAGCGGGAATCGAACCTGCAACCCTCAAGTTGCTGGCACGGCCACTCTACCAACCGAGCTATTTAATTATATATAAAGATTTCTTCACATCGAAGTAATCATCAACTTAAAGTGCCCTCTTTGGGGATTGTAATAGAGATCCATCTGGATTCATCAACTTAATTTCTTCACAAAAAAAGAAATCTTTAACATCAATATTTATGGAACATGTCCACAAAAAAATCTAGCTGTCAACACTGAATATTGCATTGTTGCATCTCTTTTCACTGTTTATGAACTTACATTCATATTGAAGTATTATTCCAAAAATATATTTATAAAGGATTTTAGAATTGTTGCTATTTTTAGAATATTTTTGAAAAATCTCACGTACCCCTTGGCATACCTTCAAGTACCCCCAGGGGTACGTGTACCCACATTTGAGAACCACTGTGCTATAGAGCCAAAATGGCGACTACCGAGGCTGTTAAGTGTCTACCCCTTTGCACTCAACATTGCGTACGTTTTGAGTGCACTCCATTTTTCAAAATACAGCGGAACTTGATTGACAAATCCCTCTGTTTGCGAACTTTTACATTTACAAACTTTTAGATGAAGCCACATATACCTTTGTGTGGAAACCGTGTGTCTCTGTGTACGACAACTTCATTCACTGAGTCATTTTGTGTCGCACCATCACCATGCTTGGCGGTAGACATAGTTTTCCTGGAATTAAAGGCCTCACCTTTTCTCCTCCAAACATATTGTTAGGTCAAATTTTGTTTCATCTGACATCAAATGGACAAAGATAAGACCTTCTGGAAAGACGTTCTGTGGTCAGATGAAAACAAAAACGGAGCTGTTTGGCCACAATACCCAGCAATATGTTTAGAGGAGAAAATATGAGGCCCATAGCGGTGAGACTTTCTTCCAACAATGCACCACACTCTTGTTGTTGTTTTCACACAAGGTTTTGTCGAGGCTGGAACCAATTATTGACATTGCTTCTTATGGAAAAATTTGCCTTAATGTACAAACTTTGTGACTTACATACGCAAATACGGTGTTAGCTTTCACTGTTATGCTGATGACACCCAACTCTACATGCCCCTAAAGCTGACCAACACGCCGGATTGTAGTCAGCTGGAGGCGTGTCTTAATGAAATTAAACAATGGATGTCCGCTAACTTTTTGCAACTCAACACCAAAAAAACGGAAATGCTGATTATCGGTCCTGCTAGACACCGACCTCTATTTAATAATACAATTCTAACATTTGACAACCAAACAATTAAACAAGGCGACTCGGTAAAGAATCTGGGTATTATCTTCGACCCAACTCTCTCCTTTGAGTCACACATTAAAAGCGTTACCAAAACGCCCTTCTTTCATCTCCGTAATATCGCAAAAATTCGCTCCATTTTGTCCACTAATGACGCTGAGATCATTATCCATGCGTTTGTTACGTCTTGCCTCGATTACTGTAACGTATTATTTTCGGGTCTCCCCATGTCTAGCATTAAAAGATTACAGTTGGTACAAAATGCGGCTGCTAGACTTTTGACAAGAACAAGAACGTTTGATCACATTACGCCTGTACTGGCTCACCTGCACTGGCTTCCTGTGCACTTAAGATGTGACTTTAAGGTTTTACTACTTACGTATAAAATACTACACGGTCTAGCTCCATCCTATCTTGCCGATTGTATTGTACCATATGTCCCGGCAAGAAATCTGCGTTCAAAAGACTCCGGATTATAAGTGATTCCCAAAGCCCAAAAAAAGTCTGCGGGCTATAGAGCGTTTTCCATTCGGGCTCCAGTACTCTGGAATGCCCTCCCGGTAACAGTTCGAGATGCCACCTCAGTAGAAGCATTTAAGTCTCACCTTAAAACTCATTTGTATACTCTAGCCTTTAAATAGACTCCCTTTTTAGACCAGTTGATCTGCCGTTTCTTTTCTTTTTCTCCTATGTCCCACTCTCACTTGTGGAGGGGGTCCGGTCCGATCCGGTGGCCATGTACTGCTTGCCTGTGTATCGGCTGGGGACATCTCTGCGCTGCTGATCCGCCTCCGCTTGGGATGGTTTCCTGCTGGCTCCGCTGTGAACGGGACTCTCGCTGCTGTGTTGGATCCGCTTTGGACTGGACTCTCGCGACTGTGTTGGATCCATTATGGATTGAACTTTCACAGTATCATGTTAGACCCGCTCGACATCCTTGCTTTCGTCCTCTCCAAGGTTCTCATAGTCATCATTGTCACCGACGTCCCACTGGGTGTGAGTTTTCCTTGCCCTTATGTGGGCCTACCGAGGATGTCGTAGTGGTTTGTGCAGCCCTTTGAGACACTAGTGATTCAGGGCTATATAAGTAAACATTGATTGATTGATTGACTTACGAACCCATTCAACAAACATTTGTGTTTGTAATTCGAGGTTCCACTGATGGGAAGCGCTTTGATTTAAACCCATAGCGGTGAGACTTTCTTCCCACAATGCACCACACCGTGTTGTTGTTTTCACACACGGTTTTGTCGAGGCTGGAACCAATTGTTGACATTGCTTCTGATGGAGACATTTGCTTCAATGTACAAACTTTTTGATTTACAAACCCGTCCAACGACCAATTAACTTTGTAAATCGAGGTTCCATTGAACGGAAGCGTTTCGATTTAAACCCATAGCGGTGAGACTTTCTTCCCACAATGCACCACACCGTGTTGTTGTTGTTTTCACACACGGCTCTTACCAACAAAGGATGTCCCCACGACGACCACGTCACAACCCAGACAGGAGGTGTGGATCTGACGCGCGTCCTCCGGCGTCTCCAACTTCTTGATGTTGTCCAACCCCATGCCGGAGACATCCAGACCTTTAGCTCTGCGTGACACACACCTGCGCTGACTGACATGCACCACACACACACACACACACACACGCACGCACGCGATCACACTAACCGTCGTGTGTTTGTTGTCACCTGCAGCCCGTGGCGATGAGCAGCTGATCGTAGCGCTGCACAGAGCCGTCGTCAAACGTCACCGTCTTCTTGTCCGTGTCCACAGACAGCGCCTGCACAGCCAGAGTGAGTGTCCAAGTGACGTACACTACACACACACACACACACACACACACACACACAACATGGAGTAGACTCACTTCCTTCCTGAGCTGGACTTCGATGTCGTATTTGTGGTAAAAGTCCATCCTCCTCAACAAGATGCTCTCACTGTCCACGTTCATCACCTGGAGTGTGTGTGTGTGTGTGTGTGTGGGAGGGATGGGGTGTCACTTGTGTACCTGCAGTTGTGTTGTTGTGTCACACTCCCACCTTGCTGAGTCGCGTCTTGTCATAAGGCAGAAGCTCGTCTCTGGTTACCATGACGATTCTTCCCCCAAAGTTCTCCTGGCGTAATGTCTCCGCGCAGATCAGCGACGCCACACCTGTGTGAAGGGAATTATATTTATATAGCGCTTTTTCTCCAGTGACTCAAAGCGCTTTACATAGTGAAACCCGTTATCTAAGTTAAATGTTTGAACCAGTGTGGGTGGCACTGGGAGAAAGTGGGTGAAGCGTCTTGCCCAAGGACACAACAGCTGTGACTAGGATGGCAGGAGCTGGGATCGAACCTGGAACTCTCAGGTTGCTGGCACGGCCGCTCTACCAACCGAGATACGCTGTGTTTATTTGTTTGTTTGTGTGTGTGGGGGTTCTTGTATTTGTAACCTTCTAGAGCAGGGGTGTCAAACTCAAATACAGAGTGGGCCAAAATTTAAAACTGAACAAAGCCGCGGGCCAAGGTTGAACAAATTAACCTTTTAGGTGGTAGCGTGTATTGTAGTGTCCCGGAAGAGTTAGTGCTGCAAGGGATTCTGGGTATTTGTTCTGTTGTGTTACGCTACGGATGTTCTCACGAAATGTGTTTGTCATTCTTGTTTGGTGTGGGTTCACAGTGTGGCACATATTTGTAACAGTGTAAAGTTGTTTATACAGCCACCCTCAAGTGTCACCTGTATGACTGTTGACCAAGTATGCGTTGCATTCACTTATGAGTGTGTATAAGCCGCTTACATTATGAAGCTGTTTATATGGAGGATAAGCGGATGTGACGACAGGTTTTAGAGAACGTTAAAAGCAGTGCCTTTAAGGCACGGGGCACCAATATTGTTGTCCGGGTGGAAATCGGGAGATATTCAGGAGAATGGTTGCCCAGGGAGATTTTCGGGAGGGGCACTGTACTTCGGAAGTCTCCCGGGAAAATCGGGAGGGTTGGCAAGTATGAATATTAGCGGTGAATGCGGTGTTACAGCGGCACAGCCACTGTATAATACCGGTGAGCCAGCTCTAATGTTAATTTGATATTGCCTCAAGGGCCAAATTAAATTACATGGCGGGCCAAATTTGGCCCGCGAGCCAGAGTTTGACACCCATGTTCTAGAGATATCAACAGGGAAAAATACATTCCTTATGAGGACCGTTGAACAAGTTAGGGCCGAAATCGTGGTCCCAATACGGAAAACCATTGCATCTAATAGAGAGTCAAATACTAGAGTCCGTGAACATTGCTCCAAAGTCAGGATTTTTTTGTTGATATAATGTGCATACAAAAGTAAACATTGAAGGGTGCAAAGGCAGTAATATATGATAAAACAAGACGGCAGCTAAGGAAGGATTTCCCTATTCATCATCGAAAAAACCCGCCAGGTGAACAGCTGATTTTACGACTTCCGGTGCTGACGTAAGACCGTAGGATGAACATATTATAGTGGCCATTAACAGTTAGCTTCTACAGCTGGGTTGCCCAAAGTGCGGCAGAGGGGCCATCTGTGGTCCGTGACTCGTTTGTCATCGGCCTTAAGCACATTACAAAAAATTTAGATCTCATTTGCACCCCTGGTGGTGAGATCTATCAAAATTAGGGTGGCCCCAAAAACTAGGGATTTTTCTAATTGACTGTGTTTCGGCTGCGATGAGGTAGCGACTTGTCCTGAGTGTACCCCAAAAGGGACAAGCTGTAGAAAATGGATGGATGGACTGTGTTTCGGGTTTTAAAAGTGCTCACCCTCTGGTCAACATATGAAATAACAAGTGTGTGGCTTCACGGTGGCAGAGGGGTTAGTGCGTCTGCCTCACAATACGAAAGTCCTGCAGTCCTGGGTTCAAATCCAGGCTCGGGATCTTTCTGTGTGGAGTTTGCATGTTCTCCCCGTGAATGCGTGGGTTTCCTCCGGGTACTCCGGCTTCCTCCCACCTCCAAAGACATGCACCTGGGGATAGGTTGATTGGCAACACTAAATTGGCCCTAGTGTGTGAATGTGAGTGTGAATGTTGTCTGTCTATCTGTGTTGGCCCTGCGATGAGGTGGCGACTTGTCCAGGGTGTACCCCGCCTTCCGCCCGATTGTAGCTGAGATAGGCGCCAGCGCCCCCCGCGACCCCAAAAGGAAATAAGCGGTAGAAAATAGATGGATGGATGGAAGTGTGTGTAAAAAATTTGAAGTGCTCCCCCTCTGGCCAACATATGAAATAACAAGTGTGTTTAAGAAATTTAAATGCGCCCCCCCTTTGGCCAATATTTGTAATAAATAAATAAATGAATATGTATATAGAGACATATTGTAACAACTTGAAGTAAATAATGGAGATTAAAAACACTTGCAAAGCAAAAAAAATACCAAAAGCTTACCTTTTTTATATTTGCTTAGTATGAATATAATAAATAAAGTTGTAAACACAAATCTTTATATATCTAGAAAGGGTGGTCCTAAAGAGGTAGGCATTTTTCAGAGGTCTCAAGAAGGTAACAAATACAAGAATGTGTGTGTGTGTGTGTTCGTGTGTGTGTTTCACCTCCCCCGAGCAGCAGCACGGTGTGAGTGACCCCTGACACCGCAGCCCCCATCTTTTTCATTCTTCTCTGCTGCTCTAATGTCTACACCAGCATCACACACACACACACACACACACATACACACACACGCACTTGTCAGCACGTATGTACACGCACACAAAGAAGTTGTGGGAGCCGTTCACCTTTTTGTTGACTGACACGTAAACTTTGTTGTTGTGGATCATCACCTTCAAGATACAAAAATATGTTAAAATTGTGTGTGTGACTGACACACACGGTACAAACATACACATACTGTACATATACATTTACTGTACAAACATTCATATACACATTCTGTTCATATACAAGTACATATACATACATACACTCATGCACATAATCATGTTTCATCAAACATATATCAATGTTGTTGCCCTAGGGCAGGGGTAGGGAACCTATGGCTCTACACCAGGGGTGCCCATTACGTCGATCGCGAGCTACCAGTCGACCGCGGGGGGTGTGTCAGTCGATCTCCAGCCAGGCTTTTAAAAAAAATAGACCTAAAAATTAGTGATCATCAATCTTCACCAAGACGTCACTTAAATGACATTCATGGTACCGGAGGGTCTTGTGAGATGACGCTGGCTGCTGCAAGATCATTATTATGAAAATATGACCGAGAGGAAGGCGAGAAACACTTTTTATTTCAACAGACTCTCGCGCCGTACCTTCCGTCAAAACTCTAAAGGCCGACTGCACATTTCCTATCTTCACAATAAAAGCCCTGCTTCATGCCGCCTGCGCTAACTAAATACAGAGTCTCGGAAAACTGGCGTGCACAAGCGATGCCTCAGAAAGCTGGCGTGCACATCACTCTTATTTTGTTAGCGCAGGCAGCATGAAGCAGGGCTTTTATTGTGAAGATAGGAAATGTGCAGTCGGCCTTTAGAGTTTTGACGGAAGGGACGGCGCGAAAGTCTGTTGAAATAAAAAGTGTTTCTCGCCTTCCTCTCTGTCATTTTTTCATAATAATGAACTGGCAGCAGCCAGCGTCATCTCACAAGACCCTCGGGTGCCGTGAATGTCAATCAAGCAAGCTACGGAATTTGCCGCCAATGTTTTTCTTGTAAAGTGTATGGAAGCTGGATGAATTAGATGCCAAAAACCAACCACTTTCATGTGGTATTGTACAGAAAGGACAACTTTTTTTGTCCTCCATTTGAAAATGTGGGCGTTATCATCATTACTGTCTGATTCCAATCAATGCAAGTCATCAGAATCAGGTAATACACCAACTTATATTCTTGTCTTCGTGAAAGAAAGACATCGATATGTGTTACACATGCTTGTATTATCATTAAACACATTTAACTTGTTTACAAAAATGTCTCTTTCATAAATAAATAAATATAAATGATATATATAAATGAGGTAGATCCCCTCGAGTTGGTCAATTGAAAAGTAGCTCGCCTGCAGAAAAAGTGTGGGCACCCCTGCTCTAGAGCCAGATGTGGCTCTTTTGATGACTGCATCTGGCTCTCAGATAAATCTTAACTGACATTGCTTAACACAATAAGTAATGAATAATTCCGCTGGTAATCACAGTGTCAAAAATAACATTCAAAATATAAAACATTCTCATGCATTTTAATCCATCCATCCGGTTTCTACCGCACCTGTTCAAAAAGTCGCATTAATGGTAAGAAGTACTATATTTATTGTTGGTTAGCTTTAGAATAATAATGTTATTAAAAATAATAACAAACTTATTGTACTCTAAAAATGTTGGTCTAACTTTAAAATGCTCGCATTTAGTTGTATTCAGATTTAAAAATAAATATTATACGGCTCTCACGGAAACACTTTTTTAAATATTTGGCTTGTATGGCTCTCTCAGCCAAAAAGGTTCCCGACCCCTGCCCTAGGGTAAACTGAGTAACACAAGGCATATTGACAGAGCTTAAACCATTGTTACTATAACAATCTACAAGATTAATATAGGTTGCCTCTCTCTCTTCCCTTTCATCTTTCGGTATTCCTTCTTTTTTTTTTGTTATCTTTCTAGCTATCATTATGTACACGTATTGTTGCATTTGAACAACTTTATTGTTGATAATAGACGTAAACTATTGGTTTTGTTCATGATCAAAAGCGCTTTTTCTATTGGTATTTGTATTGCTCCAGTTTTAGTGTAATAATGCTCAATGTCATTACTATATTATTTATTTCACTAACTGCTTATTTGCTATCACTTTTACGGTCATATTTGTACATATTGTATGTGCTGGTGTTGTTCTATTGTTGTTGTATTTGCTGTTGTTGTTTTTGTCTCTCTGTCTAATCCCCCTCTTATCCCCACAATTTCCCCCTCTGTCTTCCTTTTTTTCTCTCTTTATCCCCTCCTGCTCCGGCCCGGCTGCACCAAATGATAATATAAATACATTTAATGAAGTCAAATTGAAATACGGCAACAAGAGAAGTATCCTACACTTCTCTTTTGTAAAGTAAATCTGAACAGTCGATATGGGCATCTACATCAACTAGAGCAGGGGTGCCCATTACGTCGATCGCGAGCTACCAGTCGACCGCGGGGGGTGTGTCAGTCGATCTCCAGCCAGGCTTTTAAAAAAAATAGACCTAAAAATGAGTGATCATCAATCTTCACCAAGACGTCACTTAAATGACATTCACGGTACCGGAGGGTCTTGTGAGATGACGCTGGCTGCTGCAAGATCATTATTATGAAAATATGACCGAGAGGAAGGCGACAAACACTTTTTATTTCAACAGACTCTCGCGCCGTACCTTCCGTCAAAACTCTAAAGGCCGACTGCACATTTCCTATCTTCACAATAAAAGCCCTGCTTCATGCTGCCTGCGCTAACTAAATAAGAATCTGGGAAAACTGGCGTGCACAAGCGATGCCTCAGAAAGCTGGCGTGCACATCACTCTTATTTTGTTAGCGCAGGCAGCATGAAGCAGGGCTTTTATTGTGAAGATAGGAAATGTGCAGTCGGCCTTTAGAGTTTTGACGGAAGGGACGGCGCGAAAGTCTGTTGAAATAAAGTGTTTCTCGCCTTCCTCTCTGTCATTTTTTCATAATAATGAAGTGGCAGCAGCCAGCGTCATCTCACAAGACCCTCGGGTGCCGTGAATGTCAATCAAGCAAGCTACGGAATTTGCCGCCATCTACATCAACTATAATACAGAGTCTCGGAAAACTGGCGTGCACAAGCGATCCCTCAGAAAGCTGGCGTGCACATCACTTGTGCACGCCAGCTTTCCGAGACTCTTATTTTGTTAGCGCAGGCAGCATGAAACAGGGCTTTTATTGTGAAGATAGGAAATGTGCAGTCGGCCTTTAGAGTTTTGACGGAAGGGACGGCGTGAAAGTCTGTTGAAATAAAAAGTGTTTCTCGCCTTCCTCTCTGTCATTTTTTCATAATAATGAACAGGCAGCAGCCAGCGTCATCTCACAAGACCCTCGGGTGCCGTGAATGTCAATCAAGCAAGCTACGGAATTTGCCGCCAATGTTTTTCTTGTAAAGTGTATGGAAGCTGGATGAATTAGATGCCAAAAACCAACCACTTTCATGTGGTATTGTACAGAAAGGACAACTTTTTTTCTCCTCCATTTGAAAATGTGGGCGTTATCATCATTACTGTCTGATTCCAATCAATGCAAGTCATCAGAATCAGGTAATACACCAACTTATATTCTTGTCTTTGTGAAAGAAAGTGTTACACATGATTGTATTATCATTAAACACATTTAACTTGTTTACAAAAATGTCTATTTCATAAATAAATAAATATAAATGATATATATAAATGAGGTAGATCCCCTCGAGTTGGTCAATTGAAAAGTAGCTCGCCTGCAGAAAAAGTGTGGGCACCTCTGAACTATATGATTTGCCTGAGAAGCTGGACAGGACAAAAAAAAAAAATTGTGTGTGTGTGTGAGGCTCTTGCACCTTGTGGCAGGGTAAACCGTCCATTCCGGGAAACTCCTCCACATCTCCAGTGTGCACATTAAAGCAGGCGCCATGCCACGGGCAGCGCACACGGTTCCCCGAAATCACGCCTAAACACACACACACACACAGACACACACAATCATACTGTATATATTTATACATAAAAAAAATGTGTGTTCACCTGCAGTCACCTTTGCTAAGAGGAGCGCCGTAGTGTGTGCACTGGTTCCCGATGGCGCTGTACTGACCCTCGGTGCGGGTCAGCAGAACACTGTGGTGACCCACCTCCACCTCCAGCATCCTGACACAAAACACACACACACACACTTCTAGTACACGTTGAATTTTCAGGTCCGTCTGACACTCACTGTCCGTCCTGCAGGTCCGATTCAAGACACACGGCCTGGACCAGCTCCCCTGACAAGTCTTCTGGATCAGAGTCTACAAAGTCCTGAGGTTCTAAACACACACACACACACACAAGTATCAACTAAGTGACAGTCTGTAAAAGTTGTGCCCCGGTTGACTCACGTGGTTGGTTGGCAGCCATGTTTGTCACTGACACGGTCTCACTGTCACACTTCATCAGCCTATGACGGGATGCCATGGCAACATCTTCATGTCGAACCTTCACCCGCCTCCAAGAGTGGACTGTGGGACGTCTGTTTTGTCAAAAGAAAAGTGTCTTCCGATGCAATGGCGTGGATGTCGGCGTTCACAGTGCGACCGTGTTGTTGTTCCAGGCGGAGGCGACCGGCTTTGTGTGCAAAACGCTGAGCAGGCAGGCGTCACTTGTGAATGGAGCCAAACAAAGACCGACCTGCGCGCTTTGGGCGCCGACCTCGTTTCAAGATGCCCACCACCTGCATGGAGGTGGATCACGTGACAACGGATGCAGCGACACTTCAGTGAAGGCAAGAAAAATAACATCTGCATCCTCTGAATCGAATCGTTAACCCCGAAAATCGAATTGAATCGAACCGTGTGTGGCCCGAATATTCACGGCCGTATTTTTGATAACATTGGGGGCCAGTTAGACTTAGACTTAGACAAACTTTAACCATCCACCAAGGAAATTGTTCCACACAGTGGCTCAGTTACAAAGGATGGAAAGGATAAAGCACAAAAAGAGGGCGAAAACAAATCAATCAATCAATCAATGTTTATTTATATAGCCCCAAATCCCAAATGTCTCAAAGGACTGCACAAATCATTACGACTACAACATCCTCGGAAGAACCCACAAAAGGGCAAGGAAAACTCACACCCAGTGGGCAGGGAGAATTCACATCCAGTGGGACGCCAGTGACAATGCTGACTATGAGAAACCTTGGAGAGGACCTCAGATGTGGGCAACCCCCCCCCCTCTAGGGGACCGAAAGCAATGGATGTCGAGCGGGTCTAACATGATACTGTGAAAGTTCAATCCATAGTGGCTCCAACACAGCCGCGAGAGTTCAGTTCAAGCGGATCCAAGACAGCAGCGAGAGTCCCGTCCACAGGAAACCATCTCAAGCGGATCAGCAGCGTAGAGACGTCCCCAACCGATACAGGCGAGCGGTCCATCCTGGGTCCCGACGAGCGGTCCATCCTGGGTCTCGACTCTGGACAGCCAGTACTTCATCCATGGTCATCGGACCGGACCCCCTCCACAAGGGAGGGGGGGACATAGGAGAAAGAAAAGAAACGGCAGATCAACTGGTCTAAAAAGGGAGTCTATTTAAAGGCTAGAGTATACAAATGAGTTTTAAGGTGAGACTTAAATGCTTCTACTGAGGTAGCATCTCGAACTGTTACCGGGAGGGCATTCCAGAGTACTGGAGCCCGAACGGAAAACGCTCTATAGCCCGCAGACTTTTTTTGGGCTCTAGGAATCACTAATAAGCCGGAGTCTTTTGAACGCAGATTTCTTGCCGGGACATATGGTACAATACAATCGGCAAGACAGGATGGAGCTAGACCGTGTAGTATTTTATACGTAAGTAGTAAAACCTTAAAGTCACATCTTAAGTGCACAGGAAGCCAGTGCAGGTGAGCCAGTACAGGCGTAATGTGATCAAACCAATATTGGTGGTTTTATTAAGATACATGAGTCAAGTTTTGAATATTGATGTTTAATCAAAATAAGTAATGACGAGTCATGTTTTCAGTATTGATAGTTTTATTGAAATGAATAATGACGAGTCATGCTGGGAATATTGATAGTTTTATTCAAATAAATAATCGAAGAGTCATGTTTTAAAGGCCTACTGAAAGCCACTACTAGCGACCACGCAGTCTGATAGTTTATATATCAATGATGAAATATTAACATTGCAACACATGCCAATACTGCCTTTTTAGTTTACTAAATTGCAATTTGAAATTTCCGGCGAAGTGTCGTGTTGAAAACGTCACGGAATGTTGACGCGTGCGTTTGACGTCTCGGGTTGTAGCGGACATTATTTTCCAACCCGATCCAAGCTATAAGTAGTCTGCTTTAATCACATAATCACACAGTATTCTGGACATCTGTGTTGCTGAATCTTTTGCAATTTGTTCAATTAAAAATGGAGAAGTCAAAGTAGAAAGATGGAGGTGGGAAGCTTTTAGCCTTTAGCCACACAAACACAGCCGGTGTTTCCTTGTTTAAAATTCCCGAAGGTGAAGCTTTAGTATGGAACAGAGCGGTCAAGCGAACATGGCAACCGGCAGTGTTCGGTGAGAAAATTGTGGTAATAAGTCGGCTCTTACCGGAGACATCAGCGGAGCTTCCATCCTGCTGCAGCTGCGTGACTTCCCTCAGAGACACTCGCGGTCAACACACCCGTGGCCACACCCATCCGACTTCCAGGTACTTTTTAATCTCATTAAAACACTAACAACACAATAGGCAGATAAGGGATTTTCCTGAATTATCCTAGTAAATGTGTCTAATAACATCTGAATCATTCCCACTGCAATTGCTTTTTTTTTTTTCTTTCTAATCCTCACTCTAAATTTCCTCATCCACGAATCTTTCATCCTCGCTCAAATTAATGGGGAAATTGTCGCTTTCTCGGTCCGAATAGCTCTTGCTGCCGGAGGCTATGATTATAAACAATGTGAGGATGCCCTACAACCCGTGACATCACGCGCACATTGTCTGCTACTTCCGGTACAGGCAAGGCTTTTTTATTAGCGACCAAAAGTTGCGAACTTTATCGTCGATGTTCTCTAATAAATCCTTTCAGCAAAAATATGGTAATATCGCCAAATGATCAAGTATGACACATAGAATGGACCTGCTATCCCCGTTTAAATAAGAACATCTCATTTTAGTAGGCCTTTACGTATTGAGATGACTAATGCCGAGTCATGCTGGGAATATTGATAGTTTTATTCGAATTAATGGGCGGTTTAGCTCGATTGGTAGAGCGGCCGTGCCAGCAACTTGAGGGTTGCAGGTTCGATTCCCGCTTCCGCCATCCTAGTCACTGCCGTTGTGTCCTTGGGCAAGACACTTTACCCACCTGCTCCCAGTGCCACCCACACTGGTTTGAATGTTACTTAGATATTGGGTTTCACTATGTAAAGCGCTTTGAGTCACTAGAGAAAAAGCGCTATATAAATATAATTCACTTCACTTCATTTACCACCACCAGGTGTGAATGAATGTTGAGTCCCACTTCTCGGTGAGCACTTTGAGTGTTTAGAAAAGCGCGATATAAATCTAAGTTATTATTATTAATACTTCTATAGGCGACTTGTCCATGGTGTACACCGCCTTCCGCCCGATTGTAGCTGAGATAGGCACCAGCGCCCCCCGCGACCCCAAAGGGAATAAGCGGTAGAAAATGGATAGATGGATGGAATACTTCCATAAACGGCCAACATGCGCGCACACAAAAAAAGTCACTTTGGTGATGATATTGGGTTTCACTATGTAAAGCGCTTTGAGTCACTAGAGAAAAAGCGCTATATAAATATAATTCACAAAAAAAATAAAATAATGCCACACATTGTACAAATCCTTTTCCTGTCTCTAGTCTCAGAGTTCCATCAATGTGCACTTTGGGTGAGGGTTGGCAGCCGAACCCGCTCCAGTCTGGACTCTCTCTCATAGTACGGACACACCTTCAGATGTTCCGACATGGACGGAACGTCCCGGAAGCACCAAGTGTCCACAGGAGAGAAAGTTGAGCTGAAGATCCACACCTGCAGAGACGGACATGCTTTTGTGTGTTTGTGGTGCACTCGTCCCCCATCTTTGCCACCCGTCTCACCTTCTGTTCCGCCGTCCACCTGACCCGCCCCTGAGGGCCGCACGCCCTGTCCCAGCGCAGCGAGACCATGCCTCGCCCCGGCAGCAGGGAGCAGCACACCTGCCTCATGAGGCGGGACACCAAAGCCAACTGGGACAGGGACAGGCTGTCCAGGAAGCTGGCCAAGTGGCACAGAACCTCGTAGGGCAGCGAGCTCAGGGCGGGCGCGTCCGAGGGAGACGTGGCCTGCGAGACGCCGTAGGGACGGAGCTGAAAGCAGCCCAGATCCTCCCTGAGGAAGGAAGAGACTGAAATGATTCTGCCGTTCCTCAGGTTGGACGAAGAACGTCTCACATGAAGACCACGCTGGCCTCCTGGCTGGATGGTCGGAACCTTCCCTGGCTGAAGGTGCAGCCCAAGTACGCCAGAGGACATCTCTGCTGGAACCAGCCGTTCACGCACATCTGGATGTCACTGTGCACGTTCCTGCGCCCGAACGTCACAACATCAGCGTGCAAACGGAAGTCCAACCGTGAAGTGAGGACTAAGAGACCGACTTGTAGTGCGCGGCGTAGTCCCTCCTCTGGACCGCGTGTCCGCACAGCGAGGTGAAGGCGGAGCTGGCTTTGTGGTGGCGGTTGCTCACGCTCTCCACCTGCAGCTGGAGGTGAAGCTCCGGCGTCTTCTCGGCCGTCAGGTCCGCCAGCGACGCGTTCCTCCCGAAAGGGGCCGACAGGAAGCTGTACGTCTGCGTGCCCTCGTCCTGCAGGAGACCGTCCGTGCACACTTTCTCTGCGATCAGGTGACCTCGCTGCTCCTTCTCCAGCGAGCACAGCAGGGACGCCTGAGGAGAGTGCAGCTGATGATGTTGATGACGTCAATGTGAAAGCAACATCACAGCATATCATAGCAATCCCCAGACACAATGTTATCAATCGGGTTTTTAAATGTAAGAAGTTTTGGGATTTCTGATCTTTTTTGAGGGCGCCAAAGGGACTTTTTTTGTGTGCGCGCATGTTGGCCGTTTATGGAAGTATTCCATCCATCTATCCATTTTCTACCGCTTATTCCCTTTGGGGTCGCGGGGGGCGCTGGTGCCTATCTCAGCTACAATCGGGCGGAAGGCGGTGTACACCATGGACAAGTCGCCTATAGAAGTATTAATAATAATAACTTAGATTTATATCGCGCTTTTCTAAACACTCAAAGTGCTCACCGAGAAGTGGGACTCAACATTCATTCACACCTGGTGGTGGTAAATGAAGTGAAGTGAATTATATTTATATAGCGCTTTTTCTCTAGTGACTCAAAGCGCTTTACATAGTGAAACCCAATATCTAAGTTACATTTAAACCAGTGTGGGTGGCACTGGGAGCAGGTGGGTAAAGTGTCTTGCCCAAGGACACAACGGCAGTGACTAGAATGGCAGAAGCAGGAATCGAACCTGCTACCCTCAAATTGCTGGCACGGCCACTCTACCAACCGAGCTATGCCGCTCCTACATCAGTAGCCACAGCTGCCAAGCGCGTGTCTCAATCTGTGTGAGTGGAAGACCTGCTTATTGGCCTTTTGGTTAGAGTGTCCGCCCTGAGACTGGAAGGTCGTGAGTTTAAATCCAATCCAATCCAATCCACTTTATTTATATAGCACATTTAAATAACAATAACGTTTCCAAAGTGCTGCACAGCCATGTTAAAAACAATTGTAAAAAAAAAATAAAAATAATAATAAATAAATAAATAAAATAAAAAAGTATATATATATATATTATGCTCCACCAATGACTGAATAAAAACAAAAAATAAATAAATATAAAACCAATAAAAACAATATAAAAACAAATATGATTAAAAACTATTTTAAAGGGTAAAATCAATTAAAACAGTAAAATAGAAATCAAAGTGTATAAAAAACACAGAGGACCACACAACTCACGTAGTGTTAAAAGCCAAAGAATAAAAGTGGGTCTTAAGACGAGACTTAAAAGAGTCCACTGTGGAAGCAGTTTGAACATGGAGGGGCAGAGTGTTCCAGAGCTTAGGGCCGACCACAGAGAAGGCCCTGTCTCCCCTGGTCTTAAGTCTGGGGAGCTGGAACTGGCTCTCGGACCTCAGAGCGCGCGCAGGAATGTAAATTTGGATGAGGTCCGAGATATATTGAGGTGCCAGTCCATGTAAAGATTTAAAAACAAACAGCAATGTTTTAAAATCACTTCTAAAATGAACAGGGAGCCAGTGCAAACTCTGAAGAATTGGGGTTCTATGCTGGCGTTTCCTGGCCCCTGTTAAAAGTCCTGCTGCCGCGTTCTGGACTAACTGCAACCGGGAGAGAGCTTTTTGGCTAATGCCAGCATAAAGTGCATTGCAGTAGTCCAGGCCACTTGAAATAAAAGCATGCACCACTTGCTCAAAAAGGTTAAAAGATAAAAACGGTTTAACCTTTACTAAAAGACGAAGGTGACAAAAACACGATTTTAAAACGCCATTGACTTGTTTGTCTAGTTTAAAATGGCTGTCTATAGTGACGCCAAGGCTGGTGACTTTGGGACACACATCATGTTGCAATGGTCCCAAGTCAGTGAGGGCCGGACCAAAAAGTAAAATATCCGTTTTTCCCTCATTCATTATTAAAAAATTTGGGGCTAACCAAGCCTTGACGTCGCATAGACAGTTAAGAAGGGGAACATTATCACAATTTCAAAAGGGTTAAAAACAATAAAAATCAGTTCCCAGTGGCTTGTTGTATTTTCTGAAGTTTTTTTCAAAATTTTACCGGTCTCGGAATATCCCTAAATAAAACTTTAAAGTGCCTTATTTTCGCTATCTTCGAAACCACTATCCATTTCCCTGTGACGTCACACAGTGCTGCCAATGTAAACAAACAATAGGAATACCACAGCAAGATATAGCGACATTAGCTCGGATTCAAACTCGGATTTCAGCGCCTTAAGCGATTCAACAGATTACGCATGTATTGAAACGGATGGTTGGAGTATGAAAGTATTGAAGAAGAAACTGAAGCTATTGACGCTATTCATAGCCATAGCATGGCCGAATAGCTGAGTTAGCATCGCCGGTAAAATGTGCGGACCAAACGATCAGGACTTTCGCATCTTTTGACACTGGAGCAACTTAAATCCGTCGATTGGTAAGTGTTTGTTTCGCATTAAATGTGGGTTGAAGGAAACGTAATATAGTTGCAAATGCATCTGCAGGTTATCCATACATCTTTGTGCCATGTCTGCTTTAGCACCGCCGGTAAATAGCATGTTAGCATCGATTAGCGTAGCATGTTAGCATCGAGTAGCTGGCAGTCAACATCAACAAAACTCACCTTTGTGATTTCGTTGACTATCGTTGCAAATGCATCTGCAGGTTATCCATACATCTCTGTGCCATGTCTGCCTTAGCATCGCCGGTAAAATGTGAAGACACTTTGGCACATTCAATGGGGGTCTGGCGGCAGATTTCTTGCCACTTTCGCATCTTCGGGCCAGTGGTGCAACTTGAATCCCTCCCTGTTAGTGTTGTTACACCCTCCGACAACACACCGACGAGGCATGATGTCTCCAAGGTTCCAAAAAATAGTCCAAAAAACGGAAAATAACAGAGCTGAGACCCGGTGTTTGTAATGTGTTGAAAATGAAAATGGCGGGTGTGTTACCTCGGCGACGTCACATTCTGACGTCATCGCCTCCAGCGCGATAAACAGAAAGGCGTTTAGTTCGCCAAAATTCACCCATTTAGAGTTCGGAAATCGGTTAAAAAAATAAATGGGCTTTTTTCTGCACCATCAAGGTATATATTGATGCTTACATAGGTTGGGTGATAATGTTCCCCTTTAAACCCCAGACGAGTCATACTAAAGACTATAAAAATGGGACTCATTGCCTCCATGCTCGTCACTCAGCATCAATAGTTGGAATTGTGGGTTAAATCACCAAAATGATTCCTGAGCGCGGCCGCAGCTGCGGCTCAGCGCTCCCCTCACCTCCCAGGGGGTGAACATGGGGATGGGTTTAATGCGGAGGATAATTTCACCCCACCTAGTGTGTGTGTGAGTATCGTTGGGACTTTAACTATAAACTTGAATCCAATTTGCTTGCATTTGTATTGATTTGTGTGTCTGTATATCAATCCGAGTGTCTGAATTCTGATCGTTTTCCGTGTGTATTTATATATATTTGTGAGAACATTAGCATGCTAATGTTTTACGCTAGCTTTTATTTTTCGCAAATTTTGTATTTAAAAACCTAAAAATCATGATTTGTGGTACTCGGTGCTGTCATGCAAGTATAGTAATTAGCATTGTGAGATTATTTGCATGCTAACGTTTTACGCTAGCTTTTTTTAATGCTAATTTTGTATGTTTAGACCTAAAAATTATGGCTTGTGGTACTCGGTGCTGTCATGCAACTATGGTAATAGTTAACATGCCTTAGCATTGTGAGAACGTTTGCATGCTAATGTTTTACGGTAGCTTTGTTTTTAGCTAATTTTGTATATATAAACCTAAAAATCATGGTTTGTGGTACTCGGGGCTGTCATGCAAGTATGGTATTAGTTAACGTGCCTTAGCATTGTGAGAATGTTAGCATGGTAACGTTTTACGCTAGCTTTTTTAATGCTAATTTTGTATGTTTAGACCTAAAAATTATGGCTTGTGGTACTTGGTGCTGTCATGCAAGTATAGTAATAGTTAACGTGCCTTAGCGGTGTGAGAATGTTTGCATGGTAACGTTTTACGCTAGCTGTTTTAATGCTAATTTTGTATGTTTAGACCTAAAAATTATGGCTTGTGGTACTCGGTGCTGTCATGCAACTATGGCAATAGTTAACATGCCTTAGCATTGTGAGAACGTTTGCATGCTAATGTTTTACGGTAGCTTTGTTTTTAGCAAATTTTGTATATATAAACCTAAAAATCATGGTTTGTGGTACTCGGTGCTGTCATGCAAGTATAGTAATAGTTAACGTGCATTAGCGTTGTGAGATTATTTGCACGCTAACGTTTTACGCTAGCTTTTTTTAATGCTAATTTTGTATGTTTAGACCTCAAAATTATGGCTTGTGGTACTTGGTGCTGTCATGCAAGTATAGTAATAGTTAACGTGCATTAGCGTTGTGAGATTATTTGCATGCTAACGTTTTACACTAGCTTTTTTTAATGCTAATTTTGTATGTTTAGACCTAAAAATTATGGCTTGTGGTACTTGGTGCTGTCATGCAAGTATAGTAATAGTTAACGTGCATTAGCGTTGTGAGATTATTTGCATGCTAACGTTTTACGCTAGCTTTGTTTTTAGCAAATTTTGTATGTTTAGACCTAAAAATTATGACTTGTGGTACTCGGTGCTGTCATGCAACTATGGTAATAGTTAACATGCCTTAGCATTGTGAGAACGTTTGCATGCTAATGTTTTACGGTAGCTTTGTTTTTAGCAAATTTTGTATATATAAACCTAAAAATCATGGTTTGTGTTACTCGGTGCTGTCATGCAAGTATGGTATTAGTTAACGTGCCTTAGCATTGTGAGAATGTTAGCATGCTAACGTTTTATGGTACCTTATTTTTTGGCTAATTCTGTCTGGTTAAACCTAAAAATCATGTTTTTTGTAGTCGGTGCTGTCATGCAAGTATGGTAATAGTTAACGTGCCTTAGCATTTTGAGAATGTTAGCATGCTAACGTTTTATGCTAGCTTATTTTTTGGCTAATTCTGTATGGTTAAACTTGAAAATCATGGTTTGTGGTAGTCGGTGCTGCCATGCAAGTATGGTAATAGTTAACGTGCCTTAGCATTGTGAGAACTTTTGCATGCTAACTTTTTACAGTGGCTTTTTTTTTTGTGCTAATTTTGTATGTTTAAACCTGATTTAAATTTAAACCAATCAGAAACATGCCTTAGCATTGTGAGAACGTTTGCAAGCTAATGTTTTACGGTAGCTTTATTTTTAGCAAATTTTGTATATTTAAACCTAAAAATCATGGTTTGTGGTACTCGGTACTGTCATGCAAGTATGGTAATAATTAACGTGCCTTAGCATTTTGAGAATGTTAGCATGCTAATGTTTTATGCTAGCTTATTTTTGGGCTAATTCTGTATGTTTAAACCTGATTTAAATTTAAACCAATCAGAAACATGCCTTAGCATTGTGAGAACGTTTGCATGCTAATGTTTTACGGTAGCTTTGTTTTTAGCAAATTTTGTATATATAAACCTAAAAATCATGGTTTGTGGTACTCTGTGCTGTCATGCAAGTATGGTAATAGTTAACGTGCCTTAGCATTTTGAGAATGTTAGCATGCTAACGTTTTATGCTAGTTTATTTTTTGGCTAATTCTGTCTGGTTAAACTTGAAAATCATGTTTTTTGGTAGTCGGTGCTGTCATGCAAGTATGGTAATAGTTAACGTGCCTTAGCATTGTGAGAACTTTTGCATGCTAACTTTTTACGGTTGCTTTTTTTTTTTGTGCTAATTTTGTATGTTTAAATGTGATCTAAATTTAAACCAATCAGAAACATGCCCTAGCATTGTGAGAACGTTTGCAAGCTAATGTTTTACGGTAGCTTTATTTTTAGCAAATTTTGTATATTTAAACCTAAAAATCATGGTTTGTGGTACTCGGTACTGTCATGCAAGTACCGAGTAATAGTTAATGTGCCTTAGCATTTTGAGAATGCTAGCATGCTAACGTTTTATGCTAGTTTATTTTTTGGCTAATTCTGTATGGTTAAACCTGAAAATCATGGTTTTTGGTAGTCGGTGCTGTCATGCAAGTATGGTATTAGTTAACGTGCCTTAGCATTTTGAGATAGTTAGCATGCTAACGTTTTATAATAGCTTATTTTTTGGCTAATTCTGTATGGTTAAACCTGAAAATCATGGTTTTTGGTAGTCGGTGCTGTCATGCAAGTATGGTAATAGTTAACGTGCCTTAGCAGTGTGAGAACTTTTGCATGCTAACTTTTTACGGTAGCTTTTTTTTTCTGCTAATTTTGTATGTTTAAACCTGATTTAAATTTAAACCAATCAGAAACATGCCCTAGCATTGTGAGAACGTTTGCAAGCTAATGTTTTACGGTAGCTTTATTTTTAGCAAATTTTGTATATTTAAACCTAAAAATCATGGTTTGTGGTACTCCGTGCTATCATGCAAGTATGGTAATAGTTAACGTGCCTTAGCATTTTGAGAATGTTAGCATGCTAACGTTTTACGGTAGCTATTTTTTTTGTGCTAATTTTGTATGTTTAAACGTGATTTAAATTTAAACCAATAAGAAAAACATGACCTAGCATTGTGAGAACGTTTGCAAGCTAATGTTTTACAGTAGCTTTATTTTTAGCAAATTTTGTATATTTAAACCTAAAAATCATGGTTTGTGGTACTCGGTGCTGTCATGCAAGTATGGTAATAGTTAACGTGCCTTAGCATTGTGAGAATGTTAGCATGCTAACGTTTTATGCTAGCTTATTTTTGGGCTAATTCTGTATGGTTAAACCTGAAAATCATGGTTTTTGGTAGTCGGTGCTGTCATGCAAGTATGGTAATAATTAACGTGCCTTAGCATTGTGAGAAGTTTTGCATGCTAACTTTTTACGGTAGCTTTTTTTTTGTGCTAATTTTGTATGTTTAAACCTGATTTAAATTTAAACCAATCAGAAACATGTCCTAGCATTGTGAGAACGTTTGCAAGCTAATGTTTTACGGTAGCTTTATTTTTAGCAAATTTTGTATATTCAAACCTAAAAATCATGGTTTGTGGTACTTGGTGCAGTCATGCAAGTATGGTAATAGTTAATGTGCCTTAGCATTGTGAGAATGTTAGCATGCTAACGTTTTATGCTAGCTTATTTTTTGGCTAATTCTGTATGGTTAAACCTGAAAATCATGGTTTTTGGTAGTCGGTGCTGTCATGCAAGTATGGTAATAGTTAACGTGCCTTAGCATTGTGAGAATGTTAGCATGCTAACGTTTTATGCTAGCTTATTTTTTGGCTAATTCTGTATGGTTAAACCTGAAAATCATGGTTTTTGGTAGTCGGTGCTGTCATGCAAGTATGGTAATAGTTAACGTGCCTTAGCATTGTGAGAATGTTAGCATGCTAACGTTTTATGCTAGCTTATTTTTTTGCTAATTCTGTATGGTTAAACCTGAAAATCATGGTTTTTGGTAGTCGGTGCTGTCATGCAAGTATGGTAATAGTTAACGTGCCTTAGCATTGTGAGAATGTTAGCATGCTAACGTTTTATGCTAGCTTATTTTTTTGCTAATTCTGTATGGTTAAACCTGATTTAAATTTAAACCAATCAGAAACATGCCCTAGCATTGTGAGAACGTTTGCAAGCTAATGTTTTACGGTAGCTTTATTTTCAGCAAATTTTGTATATTAAACCTAAAAATCATGGTTTTTGGTAGTCGGTGCTGTCATGCAAGTATGGTAATAGTTAACGTGCCTTAGCATTTTGAGAATGTTAGCATGCTAACGTTTTATGCTAGCTTATTTTTTGGCTAATTCTGTATGGTTAAACCTGAAAATCATGGTTTTTGGTAGTCTGTGCTGTCATGCAAGTATGGTAATAGTTAACGTGTCTTAGCATTGTGAGAACTTTTGCATGCTAACTATTTACGGTAGCTTTTTTTTGTGCTAATTTTGTATGTTTAAACCTGATTTAAATTTAAACCAATCAGAAACATGCCCTAGCATTGTGAGAACGTTTGCAAGCTAATGTTTTACGGTAGCTTTATTTTCAGCAAATTTTGTATATTCAAACCTAAAAATCATGGTTTGTGGTACTCGGTGCTGTCATGCAAGTATGGTAATAGTTAACGTGCCTTAGCATTTTGAGAATGCTAGCATGCTAACGTTTTATGCTAGTTTATTTTTTGGCTAATTCTGTATGGTTAAACCTGAAAATCATGGTTTTTGGTAGTCGGTGCTGTCACGCAAGTATGGTAATAGTTAACGTGCCTTAGCATTTTGAGATAGTTAGCATGCTAACGTTTTATAATAGCTTATTTTTTGGCTAATTCTGTATGGTTAAACCTGAAAATCAGGGTTTTTGGTAGTCGGTGCTGTCATGCAAGTATGGTAATAGTTAACGTGACTTAGCAGTGTGAGAACTTTTGCATGCTAACTTTTTACGGTAGCTTTTTTTTTCTGCTAATTTTGTATGTTTAAACCTGATTTAAATTTAAACCAATCAGAAACATGCCCTAGCATTGTGAGAATGTTTGCAAGCTAATGTTTTACGGTAGCTTTGTTTTTAGCAAATTTTGTATATATAAACCTAAAAATCATGGTTTGTGGTACTCGGTGCTGTCATGCAAGTATGGTAATAATTAACGTGCTTTAGCATTGTGAGAATATTAGCATGCTAAAGTTTTACGCTAGCTTATTTTTTGGCTAATTCTGTATGGTTAAACCTGAAAGTCATGTTTTTTGGTAGTCGGTGCTGTCATGCAAGTATGGTAATAGTTAACGTGCCTTAGCATTGTGAGAACTTTTGCATGCTAACTTTTTACGGTAGCTTTTTTTTTTCAGCTAATTTTGTATGTTTAAACCTGATTTAAATTTAAACCAATCAGAAACCACCTGTTGTATATCGGTTGGTCACGCCACTCATGCCAGACGCCAACGAGGAATCGTCGAACAAAAAGCTTTATTTCTTTCAGCGGGCCTCAGACTGGAACTGCAGCTCCAGGAGAGACGTTGTGTCCGATTTTTAAAAATGTTGCGGCGTCTCCCGTGCTTGGTTAAATGTAGGCACACCTCAGATACACACACACACACACACACACATAGATTGTGTTACACACACAAGTTGTATTACACGCTCACAAGCCTGGGTGCGCCTGCTCAAATCCCACACGGCAGAAGTGTCGCAAAATTCAAGTGTATGTAGACTATCGAGGGTTCTTTTCTGATTAGGGACTTAAAACACACGGACGCGGATCTCAAACACACACTCGGATTGATAGACAGACACACACATTCGTACAGATTGAGATACACGGTTGCAAATAATTTTGCTACGATGATACTTCCATAGTCGTTGTTTAGGCTTGCTCATAAAGGGAAAGTTTCTTAAGGAGAAATTTGCTTCACTATACGAACTTTTCGATTTACGAACCATATTTGAGGTTCCTCAGTACATTAGTCTGATGAATCTGATATACAAACCCCGTTTCCATATGAGTTGGGAAATTGTGTTAGATGTAAATATAAACGGAATACAATGATTTGCAAATCATTTTCAACCCATATTCAATTGAATGCACTACAAAGACAACATATTTGATGTTCAAACTCATAAACTTTTATTTGCAAATAATAATTAACTTAGAATTTCATGGCTGCAACACGTGCCAAAGTAGTTGGGAAAGGGCATGTTCACCACTGTGTTACATCACCTTTTCTTTTAACAACACTCAATAAACGTTTGGGAACTGAGGAAACTAATTGTTGAAGCTTTGAAAGTGGAACTATTTCCCATTCTTGTTTTATGTAGAGCTTCAGTCCTTCAACAGTCTGGGGTCTCCGCTGTCGTATTTTACGCTTCATAATGCGCCACACATTTTCCATGGGAGACAGGTCTGGACTGCAGACGGGCCAGTAAAGTACCTGCACTCTTTTACTATGAGGCCACGCTGTTGTAAAACTTGTTTTGTTGAAATAAGCAGGGGCGTCCATGATAACGTTACTTGGATGACAACATATGTTGCTCCAAAACCTGTATGGACCATTCAGCATTAATGGTGCCTTCACAGATGTGTAAGTTACCCATGCCTTGGGCACTAATGCACCCCCATACCATCACAGATGCTGGCTTTTGAACTTTACACCTATAACAATCCGAATGGTTATTTTTCTTCTTTTTTCTGGAGGACACCACATCCTCTGTTTCCAAATATAATTTGAAATGTGGACTCGTCAGACCACAGAACACCTTTCCACTTTGCATCAGTCCTTCTTAGATGAGCTTGGGCCCAGCCAAGCTGGCGGCATTTCAGGATATTGTCGATAAATGGGTTAGGTTTTCCATAGTAGAGTTTTAACTTGCACTTACAGATGTAGCGACCAACTGTAGTTACTGACAGTGGTTTTACGAAGTGTTCCCGAGCCCATGTGGTGATATCCTTTACACTTTACACACTGATGTCGGTTTTTGATGCAGTACCGCCTGAGGGATCAAAAGTCCGTAACATCATCGCTTACGTGCAGTGAATCCTCCAGAACTTTTTGATGATTTTACGGACCGTAGATGGTAAAATCCCTAAATTCCTTGCAATAGCTCGTTGAGAAATGTTGTCCTAAAACTGTTCGACAATTTGCTTACAAAGTGGTGACCCTCGCCCCATCCTTGTTTGTGAATTACTTAGCATTTCATGGAAGCTGCTTTTATACCCAATCATGTCACCCACCTGTTCCCAACTAGCCTGCACACCTGTGGGAGGTTCCATATAAGTGTTTGATGAGCATTACTCAACTTTATCAGTATTTATTGCCACCTTTCCCAACTTTTTTGTCACGTGTTGCTGGCATCAAATTCTAAAGTTAATGATTATTTGGGGCTTCACGGTGGCAGAGGGGTTAGTGCGTCTGCCTCACAATACGAAGGTCCTGCAGTCCTGGGTTCAAATCCAGGCTCGGGATCTTTCTGTGTGGAGTTTGCATGTTCTCCCCGTGAATGCGTGGGTTCCCTCCGGGTACTCCGGCTTCCTCCCACTTCCAAAGACATGCACCTGGGGATAGGTTGATTGGCAACACTAAAATTGGCCCAAGTGTGTGAATGTTGTCTGTCTATCTGTGTTGGCCCTGCGATGAGGTGGCGACTTGTCCAGGGTGTACCCCGCCTTCCGCCCGATTGTAGCTGAGATAGGCGACCCCAAACGGGAATAAGCGGTAGAAATGGATGGGTTTTGCATTGTAGAGTTTTAACTTGCACTTACAGATGTAGCGACCAACTGTAGTTACTGACAGTGGTTTTACGAAGTGTTCCCGAGCCCATGTGGTGATATCCTTTACACACTGATGTCAGTTTTTGATGCGGTACCGCCTGAGGGATCAAAGGTCCGTAATACCATCGCTTACGTGCAGTGATTTCTCCAGACTCTCTGAACTTTTTGATGATTTTACGAACCGTAGATGGTAAAATCCCTAAATTCCTTGCAATAGCTCGTTGAGAAATGTTGTCCTAAAACTGTTCGACAATTTGCTTACAAAGTGGTGACCCTCGCCCCATCCTTGTTTGTGAATTACTTAGCATTTCATGGAAGCTGCTTTTATACCCAATCATGGCACCCACCTGTTCCCAATTAGCCTGCACACCTGTGGGATGTTCCATATAAGTGTTTGATGAGCATTCCTCAACTTTATCAGTATTTATTGCCACCTTTCCCAGCTTCTTTGTCACGTGTTGCTGGCAGCAAATTCTAAAGTTAATGATTATTTGGGGCTTCACGGTGGCAGAGGGGTTAGTGCGTCTGCCTCACAATACGAAGGTCCTGCAGTCCTGGGTTCAAATCCAGGCTCGGGATCTTTCTGTGTGGAGTTTGCATGTTCTCCCCGTGACTGCGTGGGTTCCCTCCGGGTACTCCGGCTTCCTCCCACTTCCAAAGACATGCACCTGGGGATAGGTTGATTGGCAACACTAAATTGGCCCTAGTGTGTGAATGTGAGTGTGAATGTTGTCTGTCTATCTGTGTTGGCCCTGCGATGAGGTGGCGACTTGTCCAGGGTGTACCCCGCCTTCCGCCCGATTGTAGCTGAGATAGGCGACCCCAAACGGGAATAAGCGGTAGAAATGGATGGATGGATGGGTTTTGCATTGTAGAGTTTTAACTTGCACTTACAGATGTAGCGACCAACTGTAGTTACTGACAGTGGTTTTACGAAGTGTTCCCGAGCCCATGTGGTGATATCCTTTACACACTGATGTCAGTTTTTGATGCGGTACCGCCCGAGGGATCAAAAGTCCGTAATACCATCGCTTACGTGCAGTGATTTCTCCAGACTCTCTGAACTTTTTGATGATTTTACGGACCGTAGATGGTAAAATCCCTAAATTCCTTGCAATAGCTCGTTGAGAAATGTTGTTCTAAAACTGTTCGACAATTTGCTTACAAAGTGGTGACCCTCGCCCCATCCTTGTTTGTGAATTACTTAGCATTTCATGGAAGCTGCTTTTATACCCAATCATGGCACCCACCTGTTCCCAATTAGCCTGCACACCTGTGGGATGTTCCATATAAGTGTTTGATGAGCATTCCTCAACTTTATCAGTATTTATTGCCACCTTTCCCAACTTCTTTGTCACGTGTTGCTGGCATCAAATTCTAAAGTTAATGATTATTTGGGGCTTCACGGTGGCAGAGGGTTAGTGCGTCTGCCTCACAATACGAAGGTCCTGCAGTCCTGGGTTCAAATCCAGGCTCGGGATCTTTCTGTGTGGAGTTTGCATGTTCTCCCCGTGACTGCGTGGGTTCCCCCCGGGTACTCCGGCTTCCTCCCACTTCCAAAGACATGCACCTGGGGATAGGTTGATTGGCAACACTAAATTGGCCCTAGTGTGTGAATGTGAGTGTGAATGTTGTCCGTCTATCTGTGTTGGCCCTGCGATGAGGTGGCGACTTGTCCAGGGTGTACCCCGCCTTCCGCCCGATTGTAGCTGAGATAGGCGACCCCAAACGGGAATAAGCGGTAGAAATGGATGGGTTTTGCATTGTAGAGTTTTAACTTGCACTTACAGATATAGCTACCAACTGTAGTTACTGACAGTGGTTTTACGAAGTGTTCCCGAGCCCATGTGGTGATATCCTTTACACACTGATGTCAGTTTTTGACGCGGTACCGCCTGAGGGATCAAAAGTCCGTAATACCATCGCTTACGTGCAGTGATTTCTCCAGATTCTCTGAACTTTTTGATGATTTTACGAACCGTAGAGGGTAAAATCCCTAAATTCCTTGCAATAGCTCGTTGAGAAATGTTGTTCTAAAACTGTTTTTGGCGACCCTCGCCCCATCCTTGTTTGTGAATTACTTAGCATTTCATGGAAGCTGCTTTTATACCCAATCATGGCACCCACCTGTTCCCAATTAGCCTGCACACCTGTGGGATGTTCCATATAAATGTTTGATGAGCATTCCTCAACTTTATCAATATTTATTGCCACCTTTTCCAACTTCTTTGTCACGTGTTGCTGGCATCAAATTCTAAAGTTAATGATTATTTGGGGCTTCACGGTGGCAGAGGGGTTAGTGCGTCTGCCTCACAATACGAAGGTCCTGCAGTCCTGGGTTCAAATCCAGGCTCGGGATCTTTCTGTGTGGAGTTTGCATGTTCTCCCCGTGACTGCGTGGGTTCCCTCCGGGTACTCCGGCTTCCTCCCACTTCCAAAGACATGCACCTGGGGATAGGTTGATTGGCAACACTAAATTGGCCCTAGTGTGTGAATGTGAGTGTGAATGTTGTCTGTCTATCTGTGTTGGCCCTGCGATGAGGTGGCGACTTGTCCAGGGTGTACCCCGCCTTCCGCCCGATTGTAGCTGAGATAGGCGACCCCAAACGGGAATAAGCGGTAGAAATGGATGGATGGGTTTTGCATTGTAGAGTTTTAACTTGCACTTACAGATGTAGCTGTAGTTACTGTAGTCACTGACAGTGGTTTTACGAAGTGTTCCCGAGCCCATGTGGTGATATCCTTTACACACTGATGTCAGTTTTTGATGCGGTACCGCCTGAGGGATCAAAAGTCCGTAATACCATCGCTTACGTGCAGTGATTTCTCCAGATTCTCTGAACTTTTTGATGATTTTACGGACCGTAGAGGGTAAAATCCCTAAATTCCTTGCAATAGCTCGTTGAGAAATGTTGTCCTAAAACTGTTTTTGGTGACCCTCACTCCATCCTTGTTTGTGAATTACTTAGCATTTCATGGAAGCTGCTTTTATACCCAATCATGGCACCCACCTGTTCCCAATTAGCCTGCACACCTGTGGGAGGTTCCATATAAGTGTTTGATGAGCATTCCTCAACTTTATCAGTATTTATTGCCACCTTTCCCAACTTCTTTGTCACGTGTTGCTGGCATCAAATTCTAAAGTTAATGATTATTTGCGGGGGGGGGGGGGGGGGATGGTTATGAGTTTGAACATGAAATATGTTGTCTTTGTAGCATATTCAACTGAATATGGGTTGAAAAGGATTAGCAAATCATTGTATTTTGTTTATATTTACATCTAACACGATTTCCCGACTCATATGGACACGGGGTTTGCAGCATGTCGATCTGAAGGGTCACCTGAACCTCCTCCCAGATGGGCGTGTCCTCTGGCGCCACCCCCAGGTCGCGGGTGTCCACGGCTTTGCTCTCCCGCTTGTAGAACCCCGGGTTGCGGATCCGACCCTGCTTGGCGGAAAAGCTGCTGGGAACCTTGAAGGTCCTCACGGCGGTGATCTTCATCGGCTCCACGTGTCCGTACTCATAGTCCTTCCTCCCGGCGGGACGGGATGAGGGAGCGTCCGCGTGGGTGTAGCTGTCAGCTGGCACCGCCGCCGTGAAGGCGCCTGGTCTCCTGGCCCCGCCTCCAGCCTGGGCGTGGCCCCCGCCCGCTGCTCCTGCTTCCCTGCAGCCCCCCATGGCCATGCTGAACATGCTCTCCCAGGCGCTGTAGCTCTCCAGCAGATCCTCGCTCAGACCCCGGCTGGCCAGAGCCTCCCTCTCCTCCTGAGTCAGCTCCTCCTCCGGTGGAACACTCCTGGGGAAAGTAGCAAAAGACTCCCAAGTCTTACCTGCCGCTTCCTTTTCCTCGGCGGCCTTCCTCTTTCTCTCCGTCTTCCTCCTCTCCTCCTGCTCCCGCCTCTCCTCTTCCTCCTCGCCGGCGCTGCGTGTCAGCTCAGGGAAAAGCTTTCTCATCTTCAGTGAGTGGAACAGGCGGTCCTGGTCCTTCAGCGCCAAGGCCAGGTCCAGGTGCTGGCTCACCCCCTGCCGGCGCTCGCTCAGCAGGTTGCGGTGCAGTTCCGGGTTGGGGTGCGAGTGCGCGTCGTTGGCGGGCCAGCGGTTCCACTCCACGCTGCAGACCACCACGCTGGCGGGACACGCCTGCAGGTGGGACGCCTGCTGGGAGCGTCGCAGCTGGGCGGGGCAGCCGTAGGCGGCGTTGAGGCAGGGTGTGCTGACGTTGGGGCACAGCAGCAGGTGCCCCTCCTCTTTGCACAGGTGGAAGAGCGCCCCGCAGTGCAGGCGGCACGGGACCAAGGCGCAGCACACGCCGGCCTCCACCGGCGCCCTGCAGCGTCTGCTGTAGCAGGAGGCGCAGTGGGTGTGTTGGCGCCCGCTCTGAGAGGAGGAGACGCTGTAAATAATGAACTGTACAGGAAGTTGGACTTTGGTCCGCACAAAGCGTGACTTACCATCTTCAGAGGCGCTCAAACTGCTTCAATCAAGTCGAACTTGATCTGCTCGGACCTAGAAGTGTGCGAGCAGGAAGTCCGAAGACCTTCTGGCTGCACTGTGAAAAATGTTCCAAGACACGTGTGCCGAGTCTTGTTCGTCTTAAAATTAGCTCGGCACCTCCCTCCACTTTGTCAGCTGCCAGACGTTCATAAACATGCGTTGAGGCCTCACCCTGTCATTAAATGTTCTGCAAATATGGTGACAGGGTTCATGTTCATGTGTTCATACATTCACATGTTCAATCTTTTTACATTTTAACGTGTTCACATGTTGCAAATTCACATGTTATACATTTATGTCTGTGTGTTCATGTTTTCACACGTTCACATGTAATATATTCATGTTCACTTATTCATAAATTCACAGGTAATACATTCATATTCATAGGTTCATGTGTTCACACAATCACGTTATATTTGTTTCATGTTTAACATGAAACATTTTAATGCATTCACATGTTATACATTTATGTCTATGTGTTCATGTTTTCACACGTTCACATGTCATACATTTATGTTCATTGTTAATACATTCACAATGTTATACATTTATGTTCATACGCTCATGTTTATGTGGTCACATGCTCATACGTTCACTTGTAATACATTCATGTTCCGATGTTCATATATTCACATGTTATACATTCATGTTCACCCTTAATGTTAATACGTTCACATGCCGTCCATTTATGTTATGTGGTGATAGGGTTCATGTTTTCATACATTCACATGTTCATTCTTTTTCATGTTAATGTGTTCATATGTTGTACATTCATGTTCATGTTCACATATTTGTATATACACATCTTATACATTCATGTTCATGTGTTCACACGTTCACATGTTATATACATTTATGTTTACGTGTCCATACATTCACATATTGTACATTAATAGTCATACGATCATGTGTTCACGCGTTCACATGTTATACAATAATAGTCATACGGTCATGTGTTCACACGATCATGTTATACAATTATGTTCATACATCCATGTCTGTGTTCACATGTTCATACGTTCACTTTTTATGCATTTATGTTCACATGTTCACACATTCATGTTTATACGTTAATGTTAATATGTTATAAACCTTAACCCTAACTATACATTTACACAAACACATATTGTACATTTATGTTCATCCTTCATGTTAATACATTCACATGCTGTACTTTTGTTATGTGGTGACAGGGTTCAAGTTCATGTGTTCATATGTTCACATGTTAATGTATTTACATGTGGTACATTCATGTTCATGGTCACATATTTATACATTCACCTATTATACATTTATGTTCATATGTTCATGCTCATGTGTTCACATGTTATACATTCATAGTCACATGTTCATACTTTCACCTATTAGACACATTCATGTTCATGTGTTCACATGCTCATACGTTCACATGCTATACGTTCATGTTCACATGGTCATACATTTGCATGTTATATACATTCAAAGTCAAAGTATAACATGTTCCTACGTTCACATGTTATACATTCACGTTCATACATTCTCATGTTATATACATTCATGCTCACATGTTCATACTTTCACATGTTATATACATTCATGTTCATATGTTCACATGTTATACATTCATGTTCACATGTTTATACATGTGCATGTTATATACATTCAAGGTCACATGTTTATACTTTGACATATATACATTCATGTTCATAATTTTCATGTGTTCACATGTTCATACGTTCTCATCTTATATACATTCATGTTCACATGTTCATACTTTCACATATATATATATATATATGTATATATACATATATACATTCATGTTCATACATTCATGTTCATGTGTTCACATGTTATACATTCATGTTCACATGTTCATGCATTCACGTTATATACATTCAAGGTCACATGTTCATACTTTCACATATATAATTCATGTTCATACATTCATGCTCACATGTTCATATTTTCACATATTATATACATTCATGTTCCTACATTCATGTTCATGTGTTCACATGTCATACATTCATGTTCACATGTTCATGCATTCACGTTATATACATTCAAGGTCACATGTTCATACTTTCACATATATAATTCATGTTCATACATTCATGCTCACATGTTCATATTTTCACATGTTATATACATTCATGTTCCTACATTCATGTTCATGTGTTCACATGTTATACATTCATGTTCACATGTTTATACATGTGCATGTTGTATACATTCAAGGTCACATGTTCATACTTTGACATATATACATTCATGTTCATAATTTTCATGTGTTCACATGTTCATACGTTCTCATTTTATATACATTCATGTTCACATGTTCATACTTTCACATATGTGTGTATATATATATATATGTATATATATATACATTCATGTTCATGTGTTCATGCATTCACGTTATATACATTCAAGGTCACATGTTCATACTTTCACATATATACATTCATGTTCATACATACATGTTCATAAGTTCACATGTTATACATTCAAATGTTATATACATTCATGTTCACAAGTTCATACATTCACATGTTATATACATTCATGTGCGTGTTCGCATGTTCTTCATTCATGTTCAAACATTCACATGTCATACATTCGTGTATAAACTTCATGTAAATATGTTCCCATGTTCTACATTTATTTTCACATGTTCATACATTCATGTTCATATGTTTATGTTCATGTGTTCATATGTATACATGTTATAATTCACAATCAGGTGTTCAGGTGTTTACATGTTGACATGTACGTTCATGATCACATGTTCAAACATTCACATGTTATTTACATTCATGTTAATGTTCACATGTTCATGTGTTCACATGTTATACATTCAAATGTTATATACATTCATGTTCATACATTCACATGTTATATACATTCATGTGCATGTTCACATGTTCTTCATTCATGTTCAAACATTCACATGTCATACATTCGTGTATAAACTTCATGTAAATATGTTCCCATGTTCTACATTTATTTTCACATGTTCATACATTCGTGTTCATATGTTTATGTTCATGTGTTCATATGTATACGTGTTATAATTCAGGTTTAGGTGTTCATATGTTTACATGTTATACATTCATGTTCAGGTGTTTACATGTTGACATGTTGTACGTTCATGTTCACATGTTCAAACATTCACATGTCATACATTCATGTATAAAGTTCATGTAAATATGTTCCCATGTTCTACATTTATTTTCACATGTTCATATGTTTATGTTCATGTGTTCATATGTGTACATGTTATAATTCACATTCAGGTGTTCATTTGTTTACATGTTGACATGTACGTTCATGTTCAAATTCACATGTTATTTACATTCATGTTCATGTGTTCACATGTTCATGTGTTCACATGGACATGTTAGTACCCGAGTGTAGTCGAGTTCAAGAAGTTAGTGAGGACACGAGCTTTGTTTTGAACGACGCTGGTAACACAAACCTCCTTCTGCTGCTTTCTGACCTCCGCATTTTATGCACCGCTCTCGGCTCTATTTTTAACACACACACACACACACACACACACACACACACACACACACACGGTGTTCAGAGGTCAGAGAATACGGAACCTTTCTCTCAGTGTCTTTGTTCTCAGGACAAGCCAGCAGGATTATGTGATGGTAAGCTGGCATGTTGTGTGGTATTGTGTTACCCTCAATGTTGTGTCATTGTGTCACATGTTGTTGTGTTGTGACAGTGTCAATATGTCACACATGATCTTGACCCCGCTCAAATACTCTGTCTTCTCCTCTCAGAGCAGGCGCCATGCCGCCAGCAGAGGGCGCCAGCACGCCCACTGCACCTCCTGCTACAGCAGACGCTGCAGGGCGCCGGTGGAGGCCGGCGTGTGCTGCGCCTTGGTCCCGTGCCGCCTGCACTGCGGGGCGCTCTTCCACCTGTGCAAAGAAGAGGGGCACCTGCTGCTGTGCCCCAACATCAGCGTGCCATGTCTCAACGCCGCCTACGGATGCCCCGCCCGGCTCAGGCGCTCCCAGCAGGCGTCCCACCTGCAGGGGTGTCCCGCCAGCGTGGTGGTCTGCAGCGCGGAGTGGAACCGCTGGCCCGCCGACCACACCGACCCGCACTGTTCCCAACGCCTGCAGGAGAACGTCCTGAAGGGGGGCGAGAGCCAGGAGGAGGCCCTGGATGTCGCCATGGCGCTGGTGGATCAGGAAGACCTCTTTGCCCGACTGAGGATGAAACCTTTGTTCCCTGAACTGATGGAACCCGAAGAACAGGAGGAGGAGACCCAGGTGGACACACTAGACGATCTTGTACCGATGATTGACAGCTCAAACACAGATGAAGGTGAAGTATCTTTCATGTTCTCTAACCTGACTTTCTTCAAATTCATCTCTGACCTAACGTTCTCTAACTTGATGTCCTCAAATTTGACATTCTCCAATTTGACATTCTCTAATGCGATGTTCTCCTGCTTGATGAACTCTAACTTGACTTTCTCTAAATTAATATCTAACTTGATGTTCTCTAAATTAAAATTCTCTAATTTGACATAGTCTAATTTGACATTCTCTAACTTGATGTTCCCTAACCTAATCTCTAAATGTATGTTCTCTAATTTGATGTTCTCAAACTTGACATTCTCCAAATTGACTTTGTCTTGACGTTCTCTGTAATGTTCTCCAATTTGACGTTCACTAATTTGATGTTTTCTGACTTAATCCAAAACTTGACGTTCTGAAACTTGATGTTCACTAACTTGATGTTCACCAATCGGATGTTCTCTAACTTAATCCCTAATTTGACATTCTCCTGACGTTCTCTAATTTGATGTTCCAGAACCTAATCTCTAATTTGATGTTTTCAAGCTAATCTCTTACTAGGTGTTCTCGAATTTAATCTCTAATTTAATGTTGTCCAACTTGATGTTCCCTAACTTGATATTGTTGAGTTAGATGTTCCCTAACCTAATCTTTAACTGGATATTCTTTCATTTTGACGTTCTCTAATTTAATTGACTTAATCCAAAACTTGACGTTCTGAAACTTGATGTTCACTAACTTGATGTTCACCAATCGGATGTTCTCTAACTTAATCCCTAATTTGACATTCTCCTGACGTTCTCTAATTTGATGTTCCAGAACCTAATCTCTAATTTGATGTTTTCAAGCTAATCTCTTACTAGGTGTTCTCGAATTTAATCTCTAATTTAATGTTGTCCAACTTGATGTTCCCTAACTTGATATTGTTGAGTTAGATGTTCCCTAACCTAATCTTTAACTGGATATTCTTTCATTTTGACGTTCTCTAATTTAATTGACTTAATCCAAAACTTGACGTTCTGAAACTTGATGTTCACTAACTTGATGTTCACCAATCGGATGTTCTCTAACTTAATCCCTAATTTGACATTCTCCTGACGTTCTCTAATTTGATGTTCCAGAACCTAATCTCTAATTTGATGTTTTCAAGCTAATCTCTTACTAGGTGTTCTCGAATTTAATCTCTAATTTAATGTTGTCCAACTTGATGTTCCCTAACTTGATATTGTTGAGTTAGATGTTCCCTAACCTAATCTTTAACTGGATATTCTTTCATTTTGACGTTCTCTAATTTAATTGACTGAATCCAAAACTTGACTTTCTGAAACTTGATGTTCACTAACTTGATGTTCACCAATCGGATGTTCTCTAACTTAATCCCTAATTTGACATTCTCCTGACGTTCTCTAATTTGATGTTCCACAACCTAATCTCTAATTTGATGTTCTCAAAATAATCTCTTACTAGATGTTCTCGAATTTAATCTCTAATTTAATGTTCTCAAACTTGATGTTCTCTAACTTGATGTTCACCAATCGGATGTTCTCTAACTTAATCCCTAATTTGACATTCTCCTGACGTTCTCTAATTTGATGTTCCAGAACCTAATCTCTAACTTGATGTTCTCAAAATAATCTCTTACTAGATGTTCTCGAATTTAATCTCTAATTTAATGTTCTCAAATTTAATGTTCACTAACTTGATGTTCACCAATCGGATGTTCTCTAACTTAATCCCTAATTTGACATTCTCCTGACGTTCTCTAATTTGATGTTCCAGAACCTAATCTCTAACTTGATGTTCTCAAAATAATCTCTTACTAGATGTTCTCGAACTTAATCTCTAATTTAATGTTCTCAAATTTAATGTTCACTAACTTGATGTTCACCAATCGGATGTTCTCTAACTTAATCCCTAATTTGACATTCTCCTGACGTTCTCTAATTTGATGTTCCAGAACCTAATCTCTAACTTGATGTTCTCAAACTAATCTCTTACTAGATGTTCTCGAACTTAATCTCTAATTTAATGTTGTCAAACTTGATGTTCCCTAACTTGATATTGTTTAATTAGATGTTCCCTAACCTAACCTTTAACTGGATATTCTTTCATTTTGACGTTCTCTAATTTAATTGACTTAATCCAAAACTTGACGTTCTGAAACTCGATGTTCACTAACTAGTGTTCACCAATCGGATGTTCTCTAACTTAATCCCTAATTTGACATTCTCCTGACGTTCTCTAATTTGATGTTCCAGAACCTAATCTCTAACTTGATGTTCTCAAAATAATCTCTTACTAGATGTTCTCGAACTTAATCTCTAATTTAATGTTCTCAAATTTAATGTTCACTAACTTGATGTTCACCAATCGGATGTTCTCTAACTTAATCCCTAATTTGACATTCTCCTGACGTTCTCTAATTTGATGTTCCAGAACCTAATCTCTAATTTGATGTTCTCAAACTAATCTCTTACTAGATGTTCTCAAACTTAATCTCTAATTTAATGTTGTCAAATTTGATGTTCCCTAACTTGATATTGTTGAATTAGATGTTCCCTAACCTAATCTTTAACTGGATATTCTTTCGTTTTGACGTTCTCTAACTTAATTGACTTAATACAAAACTTGACGTTCTGAAACTTGATGTTCACTAACTTGATGTTCACCAATCGGATGTTCTCTAACTTAATCCCTAATTTGAAATCCTCCTGACGTTCTCTAATTTGTTGTTCCCGAACCTAATCTCTAACTTGATGTTCTCAAGATAATCTCTTACTAGATGTTCTCGAATTTAATCTCTAATTTAATGTTCTCAAACTTGATGTTCACTAATTTGATGTTCACCAATCTGATTTTCTCTAACTTAATCCCTAATTTGATATTCTCCTGACGTTCTATAATTTGATTTTCCAGAACCTAATCTCTAACTTAATGGTCTCAGACTAATCTCTTACTAGATGTTCTCTAGTCGTCTGATTGATTCTCTAACTTGACTTTTTTCTAACATGATTTTCTTTTGATGTTCTCTAATTTGACATACTCTAATCTGATGTTCTCTTACTTGATGTACTGTAATTTGACGTTCTCTATCTTAATATCTAACTTGATATTCTCTAAATTGACATTCTCTATTTAATTCTGTAATTTGACATTCTCTAATTTGACGTTCTTTACTTTGACGTTCTCTAACTTTAACTCTAATTTGATGTTGTCTAATTTGACATTCTCTATTTTAATCTCTAATTTGATGCTCTCTAATTTGACGTTCTCTAATTCAATCTCTAATTTGATGTTCTTTAATTTGACGTGGTCTGATATATTCTCTAACTTGATTTTCTCTAACAAGATGTTCTTTTGATGTTCCCTAATTTGACATACTCTAATCTGATGTTCTCCTACTTGATGTACTTTAATTTGACGTTCTCTATCTTAATATCTAACTTGATATTCTCTAAATTGACATTCTCTATTTAATTCTGTAACTTGACGTTTTCTAATTTGACGTTCTTTACTTTGACGTTCTCTAACCTTAACTCTAATTTGATGTTGTCTAATTTGACATTCTCTATTTTAATCTCTATTTTGATGTTCTCTAATTTGGCGTTCTCTAATTTAATGTCTGATATGATATTTTTTAATTTGGCGTTCTCTGATTTATTCTCTAACTTCACTTTTTCTAACAAGATGGTCTTTTGATGTTCTCTAATTTGACATACTCTAATTTGACGTTCTCTATCTTTAATATCTAACTTTATATGCTCAAAATCGACATTCTATATTTAATTCTCTAACTTGACGTTCTCTAATTTGACCTTCTTTACCTTGACGTTCTCTAACTTTAACTCTAAATTGGTGTTGCCTATTTTAATCTCTAACTTGATGTTATCTAACTTGATGTTCTTTTATTTGGTGTTGGCTGATTTGTTCTCTAATCTGACTTTCATGAAATGATATTGTTTTGATGTTGTCTAATTTGACATTCTCTCGACGTTCACTAACTGGATTTCTCTAATTTGATGTTCTCAATTTTGACGTTCTATAATTTAATCTCTAACTTGATGTTCGCTAAATTGATGTTCTTTAAATTTAACCCCTAAATTGATGCTTTTAACTTTACATTCTCTTGATGTTCTCTAACTTGACATTGTCTCGACGTACTTTAATTGAATCCCTAATTTGACATTCCCTAACTTGAAATGCTTGATGTTCTCTCACAGGTTCCCTCACTGAAAAAGACGGTGCTTGCCAGGACGTGGTGACCACGGAGACAGATGGGGGCGGAGCCAGGGGGTCTTCGGTGGTCAACCAGGAGAAACTGAAGCTGAGTGAGATGATGTTCGGGATGGAGAGAGGCGGCTGTGCGCTGGCCGAGGCCAAGCAGAACCAATCAGAACCAAAATCGGACTTGGTTCATAGAGCGGGTGATGGTCCAACGAGTGTGGACGTGAAAGACGACGGCGCCGGAGTGCTCCCAGACACCAGTAAGACGGGCCATGCCCCCTGGCAGGAAGGGGTTCTAGAGCGTCTGAGCTCTGACCTGAGCCCACAGGAGTACAACATGTACATTGTCCATCATGGCCGCATGCTGATCACCTTCGGACACATAGAACCGTGTACGCCCCGGGACAAGGACTTTGTCTACGGGAACCTGGAGCCCATTCCCGTCCAGACCCTGCGCTCCTTCAAGGTCTCCGCCGCGACAAGCCGCCATGTTCCCCGCTGGCGTGTCCCGCTCACGTGCGTTCTCCCGCAGGTTCCAGACAGCTACCACTACAAGCGGCGGCTCCATCTGTACGACCAGGCCCCGGCCCCCACGGAGACCCGCAGCGTGGACACGTCAGAGCTCCAGGTCGGCGAGGAAGACTTCTTCGGCGACGAAGCGGCCGACACCCTGCTGGGCTACGCGGAGAGGGAGGTCCGAGGGCACAAGGTCAGGTGACTTCTGATTTCATTCCCTTGGGAGGTTTTCCCGAACGCCGTGAACTTTTGATGACGTCTTCAAGATCAGCGAGTCCAAAGCAGCGGACGGGCTCTACGTGGACGTGGGAACGCAGACGCACTCGTTCCGCTCGGCGCCGTTTAAGCGTGACACCACCTTGGCGGAGGTAACGTCCGGCAGGCCGCAGAAGCTCCACCTGAGGTTGCAGGACGAGAGCGTGAGCGGCCGACACAACCGAGCCTGCTGCGTCTTCAACTTCCTGTGCGGCCACAGCTTCCCGCGCAGTCAGTTCTCCTCGCATGTCAGGTACCAGGACGTCCCCTTTGCGGCATGTGTCCTTTTTAGTACGACCCAAATAAGTTGATTGATGGTGTCCCTCAGGAACGTCCACGCTGACATTCAGTCATGTCTGAACGGTTGGTTTGTGCAGAGGTGTCCCCTGGCCTACCTGGGCTGCACCTACACCTGGAGGAGGTTCCGACCCGCCAGCCATGACGCCTCAGTCACCTACAAGTCAGATCTTTTTTATATTTCATACACAATGCTTGGAAAAACCGGGACGTTCTCTGACACGATGTTCTGTAATGTGACAGTCCCTAAAGCAGGGGTCAACAACCCGAATGTTCTAAGAGCCGTATTAGTTAGGAGAATTTCACTTTAAGAGAACGTCACTTTAAGAGAACGTCACTTTAAGAGAACGTCAGGTTAGATAACATTACGTTAAGAGAATGTCACATTAGATAACGTCATGTTAAATAATGTTATCTAACCTGGCGTTCTCTTACGTGACGTTCTCTTAAAGTGAAATTCTCCCAACGTTACCGAACGTAATGTTATCTAACGTGATGTTCTCTAATGTGACATTCTCTTAATGTAATGTTATTTAACCTGGCGTTCTCTTACGTGACATTCTCTTAAAGTGATGTTCTCTTAAAGAGAAATTCTGTTAACTAATCTTACCGATTGTAATGTTGAATTAATGTGATGTTCTCTAATGTGACATTCCCTGAAGCAGGGGTCAACAACCCAAATGTTCTAAGAGCCATATTGGACGTTCTTTAACATGACGTTATCTATCGTGACATTCTCTTAACGTAATGTTATCTAACCTGGCGTTCTCTTACGTGATATTCTCTTAAAGTGACGTTCTCTTAAAGTGAAATTCTCCTAACTAATGTTACCGAACGTAATGTTATCTAACGTGATGTTCTCTAATGTGACATTCTCTTAATGTAATGTTATCTAACCTGGCGTTCTCTTACGTGACATTCTCTTAAAGTGATGTTCTCTTAAAGTGAAATTCTGTTAACTAATGTTACCGATTGTAATGTTAAATTAACGTGATGTTCCTTAATGTGACATTCCCTGAAGCAGGGGTCAACAACCCAAATGTTCTAAGAGCCGTATTGGACGTTCTTTAACACGACGTTATCTAATGTGACATTCTCTTAACGTAATGTTATCTAACCTGGCGTTCTCTTACGTGATATTCTCTTAAAGTGACGTTCTCTTGAAGTGAAATTCTCCTAACTAATGTTATCGAACGTAATGTTATCTAACGTGATGTTCTCTAATGTGACATTCTCTTAATGTAATGTTATCTAACCTGACGTTCTCTTACGTGACATTCTCTTAAAGTGATGTTCTCTTAAAGTGAAATTCTGTTAACTAATGTTACCGATTGTAATGTTATGTAAAGTGATGTTCTTTAATGTGACATTCCCTAAAGCAGGGGTCAACAACCCAAATGTTCTAAGAGCTGTATTGGACGTTCTTTAACATGACGTTATCTAATGTGACATTCTCTTAACGTAATGTTATCTGACTTGACGTTCTCTTACGTGATATTCTCTTCAAGTGACGTTCTCTTAAAGTGAAATTCTCCTGACTAATGTTATCGAACGTAATGTTCTCTAATGTGACATTCTCTTAATGTAATGTTATCTAACCTGACGTTCTTTTACGTGACATTCTCTTAAAGTGACGTTCTCTTAAAGTGAAATTCTCCTAACTAATGTTACCGAACGTAATGTTATCTAACGTGATGTTCTCTAATGTGACGTTCTCTTAATGTAATGTTATCTAACCTGACTTTCGCTTACGTGGCATTCTCTTAAAGTGACGTTCTCTTAAAGTGAAATTCTGTTAACTAATGTTACCGGTTGTAATATTATCTAACGTGATGTTCTGTAATGTGACATTCCCTAAAGCAGGGGTCAACAACCCAAATGTTCAAAGAGCCGTATTGGACGTTCTTTAACATGATGTTATCTAATGTGACATTCTCTTAACGTAATGTTATCTAACCTGACGTTCTCTTACGTGATATTCTCTTAAAGTGACGTTCTCTTGAAGTGAAATTCTCCTAACTAATGTTATCGAACGTAATGTTATCTAACGTGATGTTCTCTAATGTGACATTCTCTTAATGTAATGTTATCTAACCTGACGTTCTCTTACGTGATATTCTCTTAAAGTGACGTTCTCTTAAAGTGAAATTCTGTTAACTAATGTTACCGATTGTAATGTTATCTAACGTGATGTTCTCTAATGTGACATTCCCTAAAGCAGGGGTCAACAACCCAAATGTTCAAAGAGCCATATTGGACGTTCTCCAACATGACGTTATCTAATGTGACATTCTCTTAACGTAATGTTATCTAACCTGGCGTTCTCTTACGTGATATTCTCTTAAAGTGACGTTCTCTTGAAGTTAAATTCTCCTAACTAATGTTACTGAATGTAATGTTATCTAACGTGATGTTCTGTAATGTGACATTCTCTTAATGTAATGTTATCTAACCTGACGTTCTCTTACGTGATATTCTCTTAAAGTGACGTTCTCTTAAAGTGAAATTCTGTTAACTAATGTTACCGATTGTAATGTTATCTAACGTGATGTTCTCTAATGTGACATTCCCTTACCGAATGTTATCTAAAGGGACATTATCTAGCCTGATGTTCTCTAAGTCAGATCTTTTTATATTTCGTCCACAACGCTTGGACAAACCGGACGTTCTCTGACACGATGTTCTCTAATGTGACATTCCCTAATGCAGGGGTCAACAACCCAAATGTTCAAAGAGCCATATTGGACGTTCTCTAGCATGACGTTATCTAATATGACATTCTCTTAACGTAATGTTATCTAATGTTACATTTTCTTAATGTGACATTCTCTTAACGTAATGTTACCTAACCTGACGTTATGTAAAGTGAGATTCTCTAGCGTGACGTCCTCTGACGTGACATTCACTTAGCGTAATGTTATCTAACTTGACATCTCATACTTGCCAACCTTGAGACCTCAGATTTCGTGTGTGTGTGTGTGTGTGTGTGTGTGTGTGTGTGTGTGTGTGTGTGTGTGTGTGTGTGTGTCTGTGTGTGTGTGTGTGTGTGTGTGTGTGTGTGTTTGTGTGTTTGTGTTTGTGTTTGTTAGGGGCAGCAAAGCCCTGTCTGTTATTTCATTGAACTCCATGGTGTTCAGGGATGAATAGTCTCTCCTATTGCTATTGTACTATTTTTTTCAGCAATAGTTACATGAATCATTAGTAATGTAGCAGCCTAGTTTTGAATGGCAGGGTCCCTGCTATCACATGTTTAAAAAAATATAACATTTACATAATGAAAGTGAACTACAGGATTCCCAAATGCTGTAATAAACTAAGCATGATGAGTTGACTTGAAACTGTTTAATGTTGCACTTTTTATATGTAGAAGAAAGGTTTTTTCATTTTATTTAATCAAAGCAACAACTTGAGGCAGGTTAATGTGGATTAACGTGGGCAGAATAATTATAGTGTTCCCAATGTTAAAAGGATAGAGCCATTGTTTACAAATTTGGTAAATAAATAACCCAAAAATGTATATTTTGTCGTTTTCTTACTGTACCGAAAATGAACCGAACCGTGACCTCTAAACCGAGGTACGTACCAAACCGAAATTTTTGTGTACCGTTACACCCCGAGTGAAAACTGACAGAAATTCAAGAGTATGGTTGCCCTGAAATTCGGGAGTCTGCCAGAAAATTTGGGAGGGTTGGCAAGTATGACGCTGTCAAGCGCCATTTGTATAAAACTCGCGGACCGCACTAAGATTACATTTTTATATTAAGGTGCGGGCCACAAAATAACGTCTCGCTGGCCGCGTTTTTGAGACCCCTGCACTAACATGACGTTCTCTAACATGTTCTTTCCATGAGATGTTCTCAAGGCTCTCACCAACCACTGGAGTTAGAGTACAAAGGTGAAATTTGGGCTCTTCTCTTCTTCTCCAGCCGACACCTGCGTACGTTCAACTTGCGTCCCAGCGGTGACGATCTATCTGCAGTCGCCGGTTCCGCCCTGAGCTCGCTGCCCTTCGAGGTTCTGCGTCACGTGGCCAGCTTCCTGGACAGCCTGTCATTGTCCCAGCTGGCTCTGGTGTCCCGCCTCATGAGGCAGGTGTGCTGCTCCCTGCTGCCCACCCGAGGCATGGTCACGCTGCGCTGGGAGAGGACGTCCCGCCCTCAAGGAGGGGTCAGGTGGACGGCTGAGCCAGTAAGAACGACCCATGCTCGTCTTTCGTGATGACCATGACGACTCTCACGTTCCCTTCATGCTCCTCGTCCGTCAGGTGTGGGAGTTCAGTCGTCTCTTCTCCTCAGTGGACTCGTGGCGGATGACGGACGCCCCCCCGATGTCCGCCCACCTTAAAGTCTGTCCTTTCTATGAGACCGCCTTGCCCAGTCAGCCTGTGGCCCTCTTCAGCATAACCGAGGAACATGGCGGTCTTAAGACGCCAAGTCTGGTCACACATTTCACATCTGGACGTCCCTGAGAGACACGTACTGTCCCTTTAAACGCCGCTCATGCTTCTTCCTGTCTAAAACTATTAAAGAAAGTGTCATTCCTGTAATATGGCAATATTATGGAGTTCATTTCACTTTTTACTTTCATATTCTCCATGTTGTTGACAGAACCTCAGAACCCTGGGAAATGATGATCAGCATGCAAGTCAGGCCTTTGTCATCACTGCTGGACCATCTTGGGAACTTGAAGCACGGCTAAGGTTTTATCCACGATGTTTCATCTTTAACGTAATACCAACTTAAAAGTTTTAACAATTTTAAAAAAACCTTGAGTTCCCAAAACTTGTAAAAAATTGATTGGAAAATGTTTAAAAAATGTTAAAAGAGTTGCATCAAAGTAATATTTTTTAACTTATAAATACTTTAAGTTGTCATTTTTGTCCAACTTATTTTTTCAACAATTTTGGGAAAATTTTAGTTAATTTTGTTGCATCTTCAGCTCATCACCAACTTATTTATATCACGTTTTACCAACCTAATGCAACTTTTGAAAAAGTTGCATGAAGGTATTTTTTTAAACTGACGATTGAAATGATGATCAGCATGCAAGTCAGGCCTTTGTCATCACTGCTGGACCATCTTGGGAACTTGAAGCACGGCTAAGGTTTTATCCACGATGTTTCATCTTTAACGTAATACCAACTTAAAAGTTTTAACAATTTTAAAAAAACCTTGAGTTCCCAAAACTTGTAAAAAATTGATTGGAAATTTTTTTAAAAAATGTTAAAAGAGTTGCATCAAAGTAATATTTTTTAACTTATATATACTTTAAGTTGTCATTTTTGTCCAACTTATTTTTTCAACAATTTTTGGGAAATTTTAGTTAATTTTGTTGCATCTTCAGCTTATCTCCAACTTATTTATATCACGTTTTACCAACCTAATGCAACTTTTGAAAAAGTTGCATGAAGGTATTTTTTTAAACTGACGATTGAAATGATGATCAGCATGCAAGTCAGGCCTTTGTCATCACTGCTGGACCATCTTGGGAACTTGAAGCACGGCTAAGGTTTTATCCACGATGTTTCATCTTTAACGTAATACCAACTTAAAAGTTTTAACAATTTTAAAAAACCTTGAGTTCCCAAAACTTGTAAAAAATGGATTGGAAAATATTAAAAGAGTTGCATCAAAGTAATATTTTTTAACTTATATATACTTTAAGTTGTCATTTTTGTCCAACTTATTTTTTCAACAATTTTTGGAAAATTTTAGTTAATTTTGTTGCATCTTCAGCTCATCACCAACTTATTTATATCACGTTTTACCAACCTAATGCAACTTTTGAAAAAGTTGCATGAAGGTATTTTTTTTAACTGACGATTGAAATGATGATCAGCATGCAAGTCAGGCCTTTGTCATCACTGCTGGAACATCTTGGGAACTTGAAGCACGGCTAAGGTTTTATCCACGATGTTTCATCTTTAACGTAATACCAACTTAAAAGTTTTAACAATTTAAAAAAAACCTTGAGTTCCCAAAACTTGTAAAAAATTGATTGGAAAATGCTTAAAAAATGTTAAAAGAGTTGCATCAAAGTAATATTTTTTAACTTATATATATTTTAAGTTGTCATATTTGTCCAACTTGTTTTTTGGACAATTTTTACACCCCCGCTACCACCAAACCCCGCCCCAACTCAAACCCGCCACCGAAAAGAGGCATTCAATCTGTGTTTTTATTGGCCCTAGTGTGTGAATGTGAGTGTGAATGTTGTCTGTCTATCTGTGTTGGCCCTGCGATGAGGTGGCGACTTGTCCAGGGTGTACCCCGCCTTCCGCCTGATTGTAGCTGAGATAGGCGCCAGCGCCCCCCGCAACCCCAATAGGGAATAAGTGGTAGAAAATGGATGGATGGATGGATGGATATGCCATTGATATTTTTTAATTATTATTATTTAAAACCTCTATTTTGCATGTCACTATAAAGTTATATAAGCCTTGCTTGGTCAATATTCAATGCAAAACTCGTTTGGGTCCCTATTAAAGGATTGATTGGTTCAACCTCGGCACGCGGCTGCGTTCGGTTTTAAATTTTGGCCCACTCTGTATTTGCGTTTGACACCCCTGACTTATAGCTTGGATCGGGCTGGAAAAAAATGTCCGCTACAATCCAAGACGTCACGCGCACGCGTCATCATTCCGCGACGTTTTCAACAAGAAACTCGCGGGCAAATTTAAAATTGCAATTTATTAAACTAAAAAGGCCGTATTGGCATGTGTTGCAATGTTAATATTTCATCATTGATATATAAACTATCAGACTGCGTGGTCGCTAGTAGTGGGTTCCAGTTGGCCTTTAATTAGGTCCGCTGTAATTAATTTTTGTTGTATATTTAACTTATCACTAACTTAATTATACAATTTTTTTTACAATCTAAAAAACAGAAAGTTTACAAAAATTGATGGGATTTTTTTTTTTTCCAAAGACATGCACCTGGGGATAGGTTGATTGGCAACACTAAATTGGCCCTAGTGTCTGTCTGTGTTGGCCCTGCGATGAGGTGGCGACTTGTCCAGGGTGTACGCCGCCTTCCGCCCGATTGTAGCTGAGACAGGCACCAGCGACCCCAAAAGGGAATAAGCGGTAGGAAATGGATGGATGGAAGTCGCATCAAAGCAACATTTTGGAGCGTGCATGTGAGGTTCCTCCTCCTGCCGCTGGGGGGCACTAGTCTCCTGACACACAAAGCCTGCCGCTTTTTCGTGCACGCAGCTGGCCGTGTCACTTAGGCGCGTGCACGCGGTAGGTGAAGACGAGGTTATTTGTCCTCGCCCTCAGCACGAAGGCAGCCCGCCGTTGCGCGCGCACGGTGGCTCGGTAGCGCGGGCGGGGGGGCGCGCGCCGCCGCCACGTCTCGCCTGGACCTTTTGTGTGCCAAGGACACGCGCGCGGACCTGCGCAGCCCACGTCACTTTAGGTAGGCCTCCGCGCACCCGCGTTGCACTCCCAACAAAAGAAGTGTGAGCGCCTTGTTGTTGTTTCTCGGCCGCGCGTGCACGCACCTCGCCTTTCTCCCGCACCTGGCGTGCGCGCGCGTGGTTCCGCGGCGGCGACCATGGACGCGGGCAGGCTGGAGCAGCACGTGGCCAGCGTGCGCAGAGGAATGGTCTTCCTCGAGCAGGAGCACGTGACCCTGCTGGCTGGCTTGCACGTGGAGATCGCGCACCTGAAGAGACGCTGCCATGGTACCTGCACACACACACGCACGTGCACGCGCACACACACTCACACTGACGTCATTCATCGATTCGTGTGCGTGTGTGCAGAGCTGAGTTGTGAGCTGGACTCCAGGCTACCTGACAGAACCACCACAGGTGAGACAAGGGGGTCAGAGGTCATGTGATCACATGGCGTCACTTTACGCCATGTTTGCATATGCAGTAATGTATTTTTGGTTTCCACGGTGACATTATCCGAATAATTGTCATCAAGTTGTTATTAAAGGCCTACTGAAATGAGATTTTCTTATTTAAACGGGGATAGCAGGTCCATTCTATGTGTCATACTTGATCATTTCGCGATATTGCCATATTTTTGCTGAAAGGATTTAGTAGAGAACATCCACGATAAAGTTCGCAACTTTTGGTCGCTGATAAAAAAACCTTGCCTGTACCAGAAGTAGCAGACGATGTGCGCGTGACGTCACTGGTTTTAGGGCTACTCACATCCTAACATTGTTTATAATCATGGCCACCAGCAGCTAGAGCGATTCGGACCGAGAAAGCGACGATCTCCCCATTAATTTGACCGAGGATGAACGATTCGTGGATGAGGATAGTGAGCGTGAAGGACTAGAAAGAAGGGAAAAAAAGACAGGGAAGTGGGAGTGATTCAGATGTTATTAGACACATTTACTAGGATAATTCTGGAAAATCCCTTATCTGCTTTTTGTGGTACAAATGTTGGAGTGAGATTTACTGTCGTTCCTGAAAGTCGGAGGGGTGTGGCCACGGGTGTGGTGACCATCAGTGTCTCTGAGGGAAGAGACAGAGAAGGCAAGAGAGTCGCAAGCTCCGCTCATGTCTACGGTAAGAGCCAACTTATCAGCACAATTTTCTCACCGAAACCTGCCGGTTGACATGTGGTCGGGAACCATGTTCGCTTGACCGCTCTGTTCCATAGTAAAGCTTCACCTTCGGGAATGTAAACAAGGCTGTGTTTGTGTTGCTAAAGGCAGCTGCAATACACCGCTGCCCACCTACAGCTTTCTTCTTTGACGTCTCCATTATTAATTGAACAAATTGCAAAAGATTCAGCAACACAGATGTCCAGAATACTGTGTAATTATGCGTTTAAAGCAGACTACTTATAGCTTGGATCGGGCTGGAAAAAAATGTCCGCTACAACATCATACTGCCATTTTCAACAGGATACTTCGCGGGAAATTTAAAATTGCAATTTAGTAAACTAAAAAGGCCTTATTTTCATGTGTTGCAATGTTAATATTTCATCATTGATATATAAACTATCAGGTTAGTAGTGGCTTTCAGTAGGCCTTTAAAGTGTCTGCATGTGTCTCAGAGAAGGAGGCGGAGCTGGTGACACGCTACCAAGCGGCACAGCGCCTCCTGGAGGAGCGGCAGCGAATGACGGTCGCCGCCCGCGGGGAGCTGCGCCTGGGACGGGCGAGGGCGTCAGAACTGGGTCGCAGCCTGCGCGAGGAGGAGCGCCACTTCCTGGAGGAGCTGAAGCGGCGCAGCCACGAGATCACGCTGCTGAGTCGGGAGCTGCAGCGCCAGAACGCCGCCACGTCCGCGCTGTGCCGTCAGCTGCACGCCGCCCGCGCCAAACTCCGGCAGCAGCGAGGGTACGTGGCGGGCGCCGCTCAGGGGCAGGAAGGACGAGAGGAGGGAGGCGAGGCCGCGGACTGGCTGCTGACCCCACCGCCTCCCGGCGACACCGCGGCGAGACGCGGCGTGAGGGAGGCGCGGGTCCGAGCCTGCGTCCCCCAGGAGAGAGTGACATCGCCACAGAGGCCACACCCCATGCCTGACCCCGCCCTCTTCCTGGTGCCCTTCAGATTCCGCCTCCTCCGCTGGAGCCGGCCAATCAGACTGCAGGATGCCGAGGACGACTGGGAGGACGTGGACGAGGACGGGCTGCACGGGAGGGTGGACATGGGCACCGCCGAGGGAGAGACGGCGCTGTGATGACGACGGAGGGGGCGGAGTCAGCCTTCAGCCACGCCCAATGGGATAAGAGGAATGTCGTCTAGTATTCCATTCAGGTAGTGTCCTTTGGCTCGATTGACGTGTAGGAGGAGGACACTGATTGGCTGTGGATGTAGCAGAAGCCCCGCCTCCCAGCCTGCTAGGAATGTGAGCGCTTATTAAAGTGAAGCATTGATCTGACAGCAATTAACATGTTGTCTTTTGTCACATTTTCATCTTTTGAAAAAGTTTAAATGAGACCAAAAAAATACATATAATCATTTGTATGGCGGCTTCACGGTGGAAGAGGGTTTACAAAGGTCCTGAGTAGTCCTGGGTTCAATCCCGGGGTCGGGATCTTTCTGTGTGGAGTTTGCATGTCCTCCCCGTGACTGCGTGGGTTCCTCCCGCTTCCAAAGACATGCACCTGGGGATAGGCCCCTCCCACTTCCAAAGACATGCACCTGGGGATAGGCCCCTCCCACTTCCAAAGACATGCACCTGGGGATAGGCCCCTCCCACTTCCAAACACATGCACCTGAGGATAGGTTGATTGGCAACACTAAATGGTCCCTAATGTGTGAATATTGTCTATCTGTGTTGGCCCTGCGATGAGGTGGCGACTTGTCCAGGGTATACGCCACCTTCCGCCCGATTGTAGCTGAGAAAGGCACCAGCGACCCCAAAGGGAATAAGCAGTAGAACATGCATGGATGGGCATTTGAATGGCTGCTTTTATTTTGAAATCTGACTCAAGAAGCAACAGCTGATGTTGCCATGACAACGTTCACTCCTGCCCCCCCCCCCCCCCCCCAGCCCCCACCTCTCTCCTCTCGTCCCATTTCCAGAACCTTCCCACACTGAGCGTGCTCAGAATCCTAATGCAGCGTTGCCACGGTAACTGTGGCCTTCCAGTGTGTGGATGGGTGAAGGGGGGGGGGGGGGGGGGGGGGCGTGCTCCTTCCCTCGTGTGACCGGGACACTGAGCCGCCCGGCAGGCGACAGACGACCTATTTATACACCGGCCGTGCCTGCGCCTGCTCAACGTGCACACATTTTGCCACTCAAGGTTGACGGAGACAAACACAGGAAGTGACATCGCCCCCTCCTGGGCGAGCATGAGACGAGGACAAGGACACACTTGTTGGGGAGGAACGTTGAAGACGATTCGGTAAGTTGCAAGTCGCATTTTCGTCCACTTTTTCATAAAGTCTAAATGGATCAGTGATTTTCAACCTTTTTTGAGCCAAGGCACATTTTTTTTCATTAAAATATTCCAGAGGCACACCAGCAGAAATCATTAATAAAATTAAACTCAGTTGACCGTAAAAAGTCGTCGTCGCAATTGTTGGATATGACTTTAAAGCAGGGGTAGGGAACCTATGGCTCTAGAGCCAGAAGTGGCTCTTTTGATGACTACATATGGCTCTCAGATAATAATTATATTTATATAGCGCTTTTCTCTAGTGACTCAAAGCGCTTTACAAAGTGACACCCAATATCTAAGTTACATTTAAACCAGTGTGGGTGGCACTGGGAGCAGGTGGGTAAAGGGTCTTGCCCAAGGACACAACGGCATTGACTAGGATGGCGGAAGCGGGAATCGAACCTGGAACCCTCAGCTTGCTAGCACGGCCACTCTACCAACCCAGCTATGCCGAGTAACCGTGTAATACTCTTCCATATCAGTAGGTGGCAGTTGGTAGCTAATTGCTTTGTAGATGTGGGAACCAGCGGGAGGCAGAGTGCAGGTAAAAAGGGGTCTAGTGCTTAAACCAGGGGTAGGGAACCTATGGCTCTAGAGCCAGATGACTGCATCTGGCTCTCAGATAAATCTTAACTGACATTGCTTAAGTGAAGTGAATTATTCTTATATAGCGCTTTTCTCTAGTGACTCAAAGCGCTTTACAAAGTGACACCCAATATCTAAGTTACATTTAAACCAGTGTGGGTGGCACTGGGAGCAGGTGTGTAAAGTGTCTTGCCCAAGGACACAACGGCAGTGACTAGGATGGCGGAAGCGGAAATCGAACCTGGAACCCTCAGCTTGCTAGCATGGCCACTCTACCAACCCAGCTATGCCGAGTAACCGTGTAATACTCTTCTATATCAGTAGGTGGCAGTTGGTAGCTAATTGCTTTGTAGATGTGGGAACCAGCGGGAGGCAGAGTGCAGGTAAAAAGGTGTCTAGTGCTTAAACCAGGGGTAGGGAACCTATGGCTCTAGAGCCAGATGACTGCATATGGCTCTCAGATAAATCTTAACTGACATTGCTTAAGTGAAGTGAATTATTCTTATATAGCGCTTTTCTCTAGTGACTCAAAGCGCTTTACATAGTGACACCCAATATCTAAGTTACATTTAAACCAGTGTGGGTGGCACTGGGAGCAGGTGGGTAAAGTGTCTTGCCCAAGGACACAACGGCAGTGACTAGGATGGCGGAAGCGGGAATCGAACCTGGAACCCTCAGCTTGCTAGCACGGCCACTCTACCAACCGAGCTATGCCGAGTAACCGTGTAATACTCTTCCATATCAGTAGGTGGCAGTTGGTAGCTAATTGCTGTGTAGATGTGGGAAACAGCGGGAGGCAGAGTGCAGGTAAAAAGGTGTCTAATGCTAAAACCAGGGGTAGCGAACCTATGGCTCTAGAGCCAGATGACTGCACATGGCTCTCAGATAAATCTTAACTGACATTGCTTAAGTGAAGTGAATTATTCTTATATAGCGCTTTTCTCTAGTGACTCAAAGCGCTTTACATAGTGACACCCAATATCTAAGTTACATTTAAACCAGTGTGGGTGGCACTGGGGGCAGGTGTGCAAAGTGTCTTGCCCAAGGACACAACGGCATTGACTATGATGGCGGAAGCGGGAATCGAACCTGGAACCCTCAGCTTGCTAGCACGGACGGCCACTCTACCAACCCAGCTATGCCGAGTAACCGTGTAATACTCTTCCATACCAGTAGGTGGCAGTTGGTAGCTAATTGCTTTGTAGATGTGGGAACCAGCGGGAGGCAGAGTGCAGGTAAAAAGGGGTCTAGTGCTTAAACCAGGGGTAGGGAACCTATGGCTCTAGAGCCAGATGACTGCATATGGCTCTCAGATATAAATCTTAACTGACATTGCTTAAGTGAAGTGAATTATTCTTATATAGCGCTTTTCTCTAGTGACTCAAAGCGCTTTACATAGTGACACCCAATATCTAAGTTACATTTAAACCAGTGTGGGTGGCACTGGGAGCAGGTGGGTAAAGTGTCTTGCCCAAGGACACAACGGCAGTGACTAGGATGGCGGAAGCGGGAATCGAACCTGGAACCCTCAGCTTGCTAGCACGGCCACTCTACCAACCCAGCTACGCCGAGTAACCGTGTAATACTCTTCCATACCAGTAGGTGGCAGTTGGTAGCTAATTGCTTTGTAGATGTGGGAAACAGCGGGAGGCAGGGTGCAGGTAAAAAGGGGTCTAGTGCTTAAACCAGGGGTAGAGAACCTATGGCTCTAGAGCCAGATGACTGCACATGGCTCTCAGATATAAATCTTAACTGACATTGCTTAAGTGAAGTGAATTGTGAAGTGAATTATTCTTATATAGCGCTTTTCTCTAGTGACTCAAAGCGCTTTACATAGTGACACCCAATATCTAAGTTACATTTAAACCAGTGTGGGTGGCACTGGGGGCAGGTGTGTAAAGGGTCTTGCCTAAGGACACAACGGCAGTGACTAGGATGGTGGAAGCGGGAATCGAACCTGGAACCCTCAGCTTGCTAGCACGGCCACTCTACCAACCGAGCTACGCCGAGTAACCGTGTAATACTCTTCTATATCAGTAGGTGGCAGTTGGTAGCTAATTGCTTTGTAGATGTGGGAACCAGCGGGAGGCAGAGTGCAGGTAAAAAGGGGTCTAATACTAAAACCAGGGGTAGAGAACCTATGGCTCTAGAGCCAGATGACTGCATATGGCTCTCAGATAAATCTTAACTGACATTGCTTAAGTGGAGTGAATTGTTCTTATATAGCGCTTTTCTCTAGTGACTCAAAGCGCTTTACATAGTGACACCCAATATCTAAGTTACATTTAAACCAGTGTGGGTGGCACTGGGGGCAGGTGGGTAAAGTGTCTTGCCCAAGGACACAACGGCAGTGACTAGGATGGTGGAAGCGGGAATCGAACCTGGAACCCTCAGCTTGCTAGCACGGCCACTCTACCAACCGAGCTACGCCGAGTAACCGTGTAATACTCTTCTATATCAGTAGGTGGCAGTTGGTAGCTAATTGCTTTGTAGATGTGGGAACCAGCGGGAGGCAGAGTGCAGGTAAAAAGGGGTCTAATGCTAAAACCAGGGGTAGAGAACCTATGGCTCTAGAGCCAGATGACTGCATATGGCTCTCAGATAAATCTTAACTGACATTGCTTAAGTGAAGTGAATTATTCTTATATAGCGCTTTTCTCTAGTGACTCAAAGCGCTTTACATAGTGAAACCCAATATCTAAGTTACATTTAAACCAGTGTGGGTGGCACTGGGAGCAGGTGGGTAAAGTGTCTTGCCCAAGGACACAACGGCAGTGACTATGATGGTGGAAGCGGGAATCGAACCTGGAACCCTCAGCTTGCTAGCACGGACGGCCACTCTACCAACCCAGCTATGCCGAGTAACCGTGTAATACTCTTCCATATCAGTAGGTGGCAGTTGGTAGCTAATTGCTTTGTAGATGTGGGAAACAGCGGGAGGCAGAGTGCAGGTAAAAAGGTGTCTAATGCTTAAACCAGGGGTAGGGAACTTATGGCTCTAGAGCCAGATGACTGCATATGGCTCTCATATAAATCTTAACTGACATTGCTTAAGTGAAGTGAATTATTCTTATATAGCGCTTTTCTCTAGTGACTCAAAGTGCTTTACAAAGTGACCCCCAATATCTAAGTTACATTTAAACCAGTGTGGGTGGAACTGGGGGCAGGTGTGTAAAGTGTCTTGCCCAAGGACACAACGGCAGTGACTATGATGGTGGAAGCGGGAATCGAACCTGGAACCCTCAGCTTGCTAGCACGGACGGCCACTCTACCAACCCAGCTATGCCGAGTAACCGTGTAATACTCTTCCATATCAGTAGGTGGCAGTTGGTAGCTATTTGCTTTGTAGATGTGGGAACCAGCGGGAGGCAGAGTGCAGGTAAAAAGGGGTCTAATGCTAAAACCAGGGGTAGAGAACCTATGGCTCTAGAGCCAGATGACTGCATATGGCTCTCAGATAAATCTTAACTGACATTGCTTAAGTGAAGTGAATTATTCTTATATAGCGCTTTTCTCTAGTGACTCAAAGCGCTTTACATAGTGACACCCAATATCTAAGTTACATTTAAACCAGTGTGGGTGGCACTGGGAGCAGGTGTGTAAAGTGTCTTGCCCAAGGACACAACGGCAGTGACTAGGATGACGGAAGCGGGAATCGAACCTGGAACCCTCAGCTTGCTAGCACGGACGGCCACTCTACCAACCCAGCTGTGCCGAGTAACCGTGTAATACTCTTCCATATCAGTAGGTGGCAGTTGGTAGCTAATTGCTTTGTAGATGTGGGAAACAGCGGGAGGCAGGGTGCAGGTAAAAAGGTGTCTAATGCTTAAACCAGGGGTAGGGAACCTATGGCTCTAGAGCCAGATGACTGCATATGGCTCTCAGATATGAATCTTAACTGACATTGCTTAAGTGAAGTGAATTATTCTTATATAGCGCTTTTCTCTAGTGACTCAAAGCGCTTTACAAAGTGACCCCCAATATCTAAGTTACATTTAAACCAGTGTGGGTGGAACTGGGTGCAGGTGGGTAAAGTGTCTTGCCCAATGACACAACGGCAGTGACTAGGATGGCGGAAGCGGGAATCGAACCTGGAACCCTCAGCTTGCTAGCACGGCCACTCTACCAACCCAGCTATGCCGAGTAACCGTGTAATACTCTTCCATACCAGTAGGTGGCAGTTGGTTTAAATGTAACTTAGATATTGGGTGTCACTTTGTAAAGCACTTTGAGTCACTAGAGAAAAGCGCTATATAAATATAATTATTATCTGAGAGCCATATGTAGTCATCAAAAGAGCCACATCTGGCTCTAGAGCCATAGGTTCCCTACCCCTGTTCTAGCCAGTTCAATTTTAGTTTTGTTCCCTAAGTTTCAATATCTTTTCTTAGGGGCAATAACCTTTTTGTTTATTTTTGGTTTTAGCATTAGATAGATTTTTACCTGCACCCTGCCTCCCACTGTCATCTGCATATTGGGATCACGACAAACCATGTTCCGACATCTACAAAGCAATTATCTACCTGCTGCCACCTACTGAGTTTTTTCTTGAGCCCTGGTGTGGGATCTGAGCCGAGGATGTTGTTGTGGCTTGTGCAGCCCTTTGAGACACTCGTGATCTAGGGCTGTATAAGTAAACATTGATTGATTGATTGAAGAGTATACATTGTTACTCTGCCGACACTCAACAACAACACACCATTTGCAGACTATAATTACTGGTTTGCAAAAAATATTTTTACCCCAAATAGGTAAAATGACATAATTTCCCACGGCACACCAGACTGTTTCATGGCACACTAGTGTGGTTGAAAAACACTGGACTAGATGACTCAACGTGTGCGTTTGTGTGTTGCAGGGTTGTGTTCCAACTCTGAGGACTTAGTGGGGACATTGTCGATTGTCATGATCGGATGTACTTTGTGGACGCCATCTTTGCTCAACACGCTGTAAGTCTTTGCTGTCGTCCAGCATTCTGTTTTTGTTTACTTTCTAGCCAGTTCAGTTTTAGTTTTGTTCCCCAAGTTTCAATGTCTTTTCTTAGGGGCAATAACCTTTTTGTTTATTTTTAGTTTTAGCATTAGATAGTTTTTTTACCTGCACCCTGCCATCTGCATAACGGGATCACGACAAACCATGTTCCGATATCTACAAAGCAATTATCTACCTGCTGCCACCTACTGATATTAAGGAGTATTGATGAGTTGTTGTGGCTCGTGCAGCCCTTTGAGACACTCGTGATCTAGGGCTATATAAGTAAACATTGATTGATTGATTGATTGATTGATTGAAGAGTATACATTGTTACTCTGCCGAGCTGTAGACCGCACCGATACTCAACAACAACACATTATAATTACTGGTTTGCAAAAAAATATTTTTACCCCAAATAGGTCCATCCATCCATCATCTTCCGCTTATCCGAGGTCGGGTCACGGGGGCAGCAGCCTAAGCAGGGAAGCCCAGACTTCCCTCTCACCAGCCACTTCGTCTAGCTCTTCCCGGGGGATCCCGAGGCGTTCCCAGGCCAGCCGGGAGACATAGTCTTCCCAACGTGTCCTGGGTCTTCCCCGTGGCCTCCTACCGGCTGGACGTGCTCTAAACACCTCCCCAAATAGGTGAACTTACATAATCTCCCATGGCACACTAGTGTGGTTTGTGTGTTGCAGGGTTTTGTTCCAACCCCGAGGACTTGATCTCTGTATTGATAATCCACAATCCTCACCAGCTAGCAAACTGATATTAATAAACATGATCTTATTCAGCAGCGAGGAGGCGTGACCCGGTCTTGTAGCCACGCCCACCACCCACCAAACACGCCCCTTTTATCAGTCAAGCTAGAGAAGAGCTCAGCTGCTTTAAAGCATCATGGGTAACATGGTCCGATGCTGCCACCCGCTGTCGGGGTTCTGCAAGTGCAACGAAGAACCATTGGGGGTTGCGGCCGAGAGGTCCCCCCTTCTGTCCAGCCAGGACTGCGAGTGCAGCTCCACCGCCACGACCACGCCCTCCGACTGGGAGGACGAGGTCCCCACCATTTCCACCGACGTCCCGGACACCGCCCTGCGCTCCCTGTTCCCGGACATCGTCCTGAGCAGCCACTTCGGGGGCGACGCCAAGCCGGTGGAGCCCATGGTGTGTCTGCTGGTGTCCGACGAGGAGGAGAGACGGACGGGGTCGGAGACGCAAACGGAGCAGGAGACACAGGCCGGTACGGCGGTCCAGACGGAGGTTGTGGTTGAAAAGGTGACACGGGTGTCCACATGTCCCACACAGCCTCCTGTCCGGTCTGAGCACGGGGTCTTCAAGATGCAGGAAAATGATACGTTTGTTAACAGGAAGTTAGCATGCAGGTCAAAAGATGGTGAAGTGTGGTCCAGAGACAAGTCAGCTGGGACTGCAGGGGACGTCAACGAAGGAGAAAAAGACGAGGAGAGAAGTTCTCTTCTTCTACAATCAAAGACGAGGACGTCAGGTAGAGATGTGGGCGCAGATGACCTGAGGTTACAAGCAGGTATGTCACCGATCTTTGCCTCAGTCCGTCTTTATCTGTCCTGTCATGCGTCCTCAGACCATGTCTCCTGTGAAGATGTGGACGACCACGAGCACCAACTCTGTGACATTATCAACCTCCTGGAGATGACCTTCGCTGTCAGGATCAAACCTCCTGAAGCGGACTTCTTGGAACTGCAGGTACTGGTGATGGTAGAAGATGAAAGATCTTCTCCCAGGAAGCTGAGGGTCCTTGTGGACTTTTAGGTGTCAGGTTCCACGTCCGTGGCAGAGCTTCAGCAGATGTTGATGGATCACGAGCTGACCTGCCATCGCACGTGTTTCTCTCTCCATCTGGACAACACCGTGATGGATGCTGCCAGGCAGCTGAGCTCCATGGAGGGTCTCCACGGAGGCGTAGTCCAGGTGGTCGAAGGTAGGGTGTCAAACTCAAATACAGAGTGGGCCAAAATGTAAAACTGAACAAAGCCACGGGCCAAGGTTGAACGAATTAACCTTTTAATAGGGACCCAAACTAGTTTTGCAATGAATATTGAATAAGCAAAGGCTTAAATAGGGCAGCACGGTGGTAGAGGGGTTAGTGCATCTGCCTCACAATACGAAGGTCCTGAGTAATCCTGGGTTCAATCCCGGGCTCGGGATCTTTCTGTGTGGAGTTGGCATGTTCTCCCCGTGACTGCGTGGGTTCCCTCCGGGTACTCGGGCTTCCTCCCATGGAACAGGCAGAGCTTATATAACGTAAATGGGCGGGGTTTGGTGGTAGCGGGGGGGTGTATATTGAAGCGTTCCGGAAGAGTTAGTGCTGCAAGGGGTTCTGGGTATTTGTTCTGTTGTGTTTATGTTGTGTTACGGTGCGGGTGTTCTCCCGAAATGTGTTTTGTCAACTTTCAAAAAATGGTATATTAAATAAAATTCAATTAAAAGGCTAATAAATTCGAAAATAAAATAAAAATTAGGTGGGCGGGGTTTGGTGGTAGCGGGGGGGTGTATATTGTAGCGTTCCGGAAGAGTTAGTGCTGCAAGGGATTCTGGGTATTTGTTCTGTTGTGTTTATGTGGTGTTACGGTGCGGGCGTTCTCCCGAAATGTGTTTTGTCAACTTTCAAAAAACAAACGAAAAAACATCAATGGTATATTAAATTAAAATCTAATTAAAAGGCTAATAAATTCGACAATAAAATAAAAATGAGGTGGGCGGGGTTTGGTGGTAGCGGGGGGGTGTAAATTGAAGCGTTCCGGAAGAGTTAGTGCTGCAAGGGGTTCTGGGTATTTGTTCTGTTGTGTTTATGTTGTGTTACGGTGCGGGTGTTCTCCCGAAATGTGTTTTGTCAACTTTCAAAAAACAAACGAAAAAACATCAATGGCATATTAAATAATATTTAATTAAATGGCTAATAAATTCGAAAATAAAATAAAAATGAGGTGGGCGGGGTTTGGTGGTAGCGGGGGGTGTATATTGAAGCGTTCCGGAAGAGTTAGTGCTGCAAGGGGTTCTGGGTATTTGTTCTGTTGTGTTTATGTTGTGTTACGGTGCGGGTGTTCTCCCGAAATGTGTTTTGTCCACCCGTCCATCCATTTTCTACCGCTTATTCCCTTTTGGGGTCGCGGGGGACGCTGGCGCCTATCTCAGCTACAATCGGGCGGAAGGCGGGGTTTTGTCAACTTTCAAAAAACAAACGAAAAAACATCAATGGTATATTAAATACAATTTCATTAAAAGGCTAATAAATTCGAAAATATAATAAAAATGAGGTGGGCGGGGTTTGGTGGTAGCGGGGGGGTGTATATTGTAGCGTTCCGGAAGAGTTAGTGCTGCAAGGGGTTCTGGGTATTTGTTCTGTTGTGTTTATGTTGTGTTACGGTGCGGGTGTTCTCCCGAAATGTGTTTTGTCCACCCATCCATCCATTTTCTACCGCTTATTGCCTTTTGGTGTCGCGGGGGATGCTGGCGCCTATCTCAGCTACAATCGGGCGGAAGGTGGGGTTTTGTCAACTTTCAAAAAACAAACGAAAAAACATCAATGGCATATTAAATAATATTTAATTAAAAGGCTAATAAATTTGACAATAAAATAAAAATGAGGTCTGCGGGGTTTGGTGGTAGCGGGGGGGGGTGTATATTGTAGCGTTCCGGAAGAGTTAGTGCTGTAAGGGGTTCTGGGTATTTGTTCTGTTGTGTTTATGTTGTGTTACGGTGCGGGTGTTCTCCCGAAATGTGTTTGGTCAACTTTCAAAAAACAAACGAAAAAACATCAATGGCATATTAAATGAAATTTAATTAAAAGGCTAATAAATTTAACAATAAAATAAAAATGAGGTGGGCGGGGTTTGGTGGTAGCGGGGGGGGTGTATATTGTAGCGTTCCGGAAGAGTTAGTGCTGCAAGGGATTCTGGGTATTTGTTCTGTTGTGTTTATGTTGTTTTACGGTGCGGGTGTTCCTCCGAAATGTTTTTTGTCAACTTTCAAAAAACAAACGAAAAAACAGCAATGGTATATTAAATAAAATTTAATTAAAAGGCTAATAAATTCGAAAATGAAATAAAAATGAGGTGGGCGGGGTTTGGTGGTATATAATTATAATAATAATAATAATAATAATAATAATGGATTAGATTTATATCGCGCTTTCCTATTGTTAGATACTCGAAGCGCTCACAGAACAGTGGGAACCCATCATTCATTCACACCTGGTGGTGGTAAGCTACATTTCTAGCCACAGCTGCCCTGGGGTAGACTGACAGAAGCGTGGCTGCCAGTTTGCACCTACGGCCCCTCCGACCATCATTCACCTGTGTGAGCGGCACCGGGGGCAAGGGTGAAGTCTCCTGCCCAAGGACACAACGGCAGCGATTTTGGATGTCAATAGGTGGGAAGCGAACCTGCAACCCTCAAGTTTCTGACAGGGCCGCTCTACCCACTACGCCATGCCGCCCCATATATTGTAGCGTTCCGGAAGAGTTAGTGCTGCAGGGGCTTCTGGGTATTTGTTCTGTTGTGTTTATGTTGTGTTACGGTGCGGTTGTTCTCCCGAAATGTGTTTTGTCATTCTTGTTTGGTGTGGGTTCACAGTGTGGCGCACATTTGTAACATTGTTAAAGTTGTTTATACGGCCACCCTCAGTGTGACCTGTATGGCTGTTGACCAAGTATGCGTGACATTCGCATATGTGTGTGTGAAAGCCGCATATATTATGTGACTTGGCCAGCTCGCTGTTTATATGGCGGAAAAGAGGACGTGACGACATGTTGTAGGGGACGCTAAAGGCAGTGACTTTAAGGCACGCTCAATGGAAATCGGGAGAATGGTTGCCCAGGGAGATTTTCGGGAAGGGCACTAAACTTCGGGAGTCTCCCGGGAAAATCGGGAGGGTTGGCAAGTATGAGTATTAGCGGTGAATTTGCTGTTACCAGCGGGCCAGCTCTAACGTTAACTTGATATTGCCTCAAGGGCCAAATGAAATTAAACGGTGGGCCAAATGTGGCCCGCGGGCCAGGGTTTGACACCCATGTGCTATTGTCTTCATTGTAGCTTGGCGTCACTATAGACAGCGATTTTAAAGGCCTACTGAAATGAGACTTTCTTATTTAAACGGGGATAGCAGGTCCATTCTATGTGTCATACTTCATCATTTCGCGATATTGCCATATTTTTGCTGAAAGGATTTAGTAGAGAACATTCACGATAAACTTTCGGTGCTAGGAGAAAAGCCCTGCCTTTACCTGAAGTCGCAGACGATGACGTCACCCGTGTGAGGGCTCCTCACATATTCACATTGTTTTTAACAGGAGCCTCCAACAAAAAGTGCTATTTGGAGCGAGAAAACGACAATTTCCCCATTAATTTGAGCGAGGATGAAAGATTTCTGGATGATGATATTGATAGCAAAGGACTAGAAAAATAAAAATAATAGAGTTAAAAATAAAAAGGCGCTTGCATTGGGACGGATTCAGATGTTTTTAGACACATTTACTAGGATAATTCTGGGCAATCCCTTATCTTTCTATTGTGTTGCTGGTGTTTTAGTGAGATTAAATAGTACCTGATAGTTGGAGCGGTGTGTCCACGGGTGTCTTGAGGCCAGTGTCTGAGGGGAAGTCGACGTCAGCTGCATGGACGGCGCAAGCTCAGCTGATCTCCGGTAAGAGGCGACTTTTTACCACAATTTTCTCACCGAATCCTGCCGGTTAACAAGTGGTCTGAAACCACGTTCGCTTGAACGCTCTGATCCATAGTAAAGCTTCACCTCCGGGAATTTTAAACAAGGAATCACCGTGTGTTTGTGTGGCTAAAGACTAAAGCTTCCCAACTCCATCTTTCTACTTTGACTTCTCCATTATTAATTGAATAAATTGCAAAAGATTCAGCAACACAGATGTCCAAAATACTGTTTAATTGCGCGATGAAAAGAGACGACTTTTAGCCCCAAATGGTGCTGCGCTATTATGTCCTGACAGTCCGTGACGTTAAGCGCTCACGCCATCATTTCGCGACGTTTTCAACAAGAAACTCCGCGGGAAATTTAAAATTGTAATTTAGTAAACTAAACTGGCCGTATTGGCATGTGTTGCAATGTTAATATTTCATCATTGATATATAAACTATCAGACTGCGTGGTCGCTAGTATCAATCATCAATCAATCAATGTTTACTTATGTAGCCCTAAATCACTAGTGTCTCAAAGGGCTGCACAAACCACAACACAAACCACTACGACATCCTCGGTAGGCCCACATAAGGGCAAGGAAAACTCACACCCAGTGGGACGTCGGTGACAATGATGACTATGAGAACCTTGGAGAGGAGGAAAGCAATGGATGTCGAGCGGGTCTAACATGATACTGTGAAAGTTCAATCCATAATGGATCCAACACAGTCGCGAGAGTCCAGTCCAAAGCGGATCCAACACAGCAGCGAGAGTCCCGTTCACAGCGGAGCCAGCAGGAAAACATCCCAAGCGGAGGCGGATCAGCAGCGCAGAGATGTCCCCAGCCGATACACAGGCAAGCAGTACATGGCCACCGGATCGGACCGGACCCCCTCCACAAGGGAGAGTGGGACATAGGAGAAAAACAAAAGAAACAGCGGATCAACTGGTCTAAAAAGGGAGTCTATTTAAAGGCTAGAGTATACAAATGAGTTTTAAGGTGAGACTTAAATGCTTCTACTGAGGTGGCGTCTCAAACTGTTACCGGGAGGGCATTCCAGAGTACTGGAGCCCGAAATGAAAAAGCTCTATAGCCCGCAGACTTTTTTTGGGCTTTGGGAATCACTAATAAGCTGGAGTCTTTTGAACGCAGATTTCTTGCCGGGACATATGGTACAATACAATCTGCAAGATAGGCTGGAGCTAGACCGTGTAGTATTTTATACGTAAGTAGTAAAACCTTAAAGTCACATCTTAAGTGCACAGGAAGCCAGTGCAGGTGAGCCAGTACAGGCGTAATGTGATCAAACTTTCTTGTTCTTGTCAAAAGTCTAGCAGCCCGATTTTGTACCAACTATAATCTTTTAATGCTAGACATGAGGAGACCCGAAAATAATACGTTACAGTAATCGAGACGAGGCGTAACAAACGCATGGATAATGATCTCAGCGTCTTTAGTGGACAGAATGGAGCGAATTTTAGCGATATTACGGAGATGAAAGAAGGCCGTTTTAGGAACGCTTTTAATGTGTGACTCAAAGGAGAGAGTTGGGTCGAAGATAATACCCAGATTCTTTACCGAGTCGCCTTGTTTAATTGTTTGGTTGTCAAATGTTAGAGTTGTATTATTAAATAGAGGTCGGTGTCCAGCAGGACCGATAATCAGCATTTCCGTTTTTTTGGCGTTGAGTTGCAAAAAGTTAGCGGACATCCATTGTTTGATTTCATTAAGACACGCCTCCAGCTGACTACAGTCCGGCGTGTTGGTCAGCTTTAGGGGCATGTAGAGTTGGGTGTCATCAGCATAACAGTGAAAGATAGCACCGTATTTGCGTATGATGTCACCTAGCGGCGGCATGTAGATGCTGAAGAGTGCAGGGCCAAGGACCGAACCCTGGGGAACTCCACATGTTACCTTAACGTAGTCCAAGGTCACATTGTTATGGGAGACACACTGCATCTTATCAGTAAGATAAGACTTAAACCAAGATAGGGTGTAGTAGTGGATTTCAGTAGGCCTTTAAATGTGCTATATAAATAAAGTGGATTGGATTCTAAAGCAAGGAGTCCTCTTCATCATCCACTCAGAGTGTTACTCCATACGGGACGCTACCTTCCATCTGAGGCACGTCCAGGAGCTTCTAAGAAGTCTTGACCCCACAGAGGCCTTCAATGGAGACAACGGACGCTCCGTGTCTCACCTCGCCTTCTTCACCCAAGGTAGCAGGAAGGCTAACGACACCGTCCTCCAGCTCCTCCTCTTCCATCTGCATGTCCTGACCTCCATATTCACTTCACAGTGGGTGAGAGTGAGGGATCCAGGCGAGCTCCTCCAGACTTCCTTCTCCCTGGAAGCCTCAAGCGCCCTCTTCTTCCTCTGCACCCTCTCCACAGTGAGTCTAAGGTGCGTTGTGGTCTACAAATGAAGAGATAATCTTTTATTGTTCATGCTGAATAAAGCATTGACGTTCCTGATTTAATAGGATCTCCAATGTGTGAGGGAGCTGACCTCCAGTAGCTGGAACCCTCCTCCGGGGAACAGGAGGATGCATGGAGACCTGATGTACCTCCATGCTGTGACCATGGAAGGACGAGAAGTCAACATCACGTCGTCCACACGTGGATTTTACCTTAACCTGTGAGTCTTCTACACTTTGAAAGTTTGGCTTGAGAAACAATCTCCTTGGATTCATCCCGCAGGTCAACACCTTTTACTTTCAACCCCAAACCTGCACGTCCCACAATCCTTTGCCATTCGCTGGTGGAGCTGCTGAGTCAAGTCAGTCCCGCCTTCAAGAATAACTTCAGCAACCTGCAGAAGAGAAGGTGAGGATGCAGCAGCATGTGACCCTCACACAATAATCAAAGGCCATGAAGTACTTCCTGTTGGACAGGGTCCAGCTGCATCCTTTCGAGCGGATTCCTGCACCTTTCCCAGCGTTCACCTGGATGGCTCCCCCGGAAGGCCAAAGTTCGGACCGCGTCAGAGTCGAGAATGTCCATGCATGCCGCGTGGATCAGGACCAGAACACAACTGGGAAGGTTGGAGATGCTTTGTCGTCTGATGCTGGGACTGGTTCTGGTGCTGAGGCTGACCATGCGGTGTCTGTTCTGAGCGCAGTGTCGCGACTGGAACGAGGAGCTGCAGAGAGCAAAAGAACTTCCCAGAAACTCCCCCCGGGACCGCCTGCACAGAGACGGGGTCCTATTCAAGGTGAAGTCCATGTGGATGTCCATGAAGAGCAGAATGAGATGTTATCCTTGCTTGTAGACCAACAGAGACTTTGTGGAAGCTTCCAGAAGAGGAGCAGTGGCAGTCATTGACGGTCACGTCATGCCGCTGAACCCGGGGGAGCCACCTCACATGCAGATGTTCATATGGAACAACATCTTCTTCAGCCACGCTCGTGACATATCTCAGCACTACAGACCACTAGGGGGCGATGCTGCCGCACACAGTGCTGCCAGCTGTGACCTGAGAGGAGTTCAGGTAGTCATGATGATAAAGTCTTCATGTCCTTTGTAGGGATGAGATGACTTGAAGGACTTGTCAACTGCAGGCGTACACCTCTGTGGACACAGAGGGTCTACATACTCTTGGGACTGCGGTGGTGGACTATCGTGGCTCCCGTGTCATCACCCAGTCGATTGTACCTGGTATTTTGGAAAAGAACCAGGAGCAAAGCGTTCTTTACGGTTCTACCGACCATGGCCGAACTATTATGACGCACCCAAGGTACGGAACTGCACACACTGTTGTCACACAGCTAAGCATTCTTATGCTATTGTGATGTCTGTAGATTTGTGCAGCTTTTGGAAAAAGCCAGCAAACCCCTGAGAGTCCGACCTCACCTGGTCCTGGATCACCTCAACACCCAAGTGGAGCTCTACTCTGGTGTTGAGACCAAAGGAATCTTAGGTAATGATGGCAGACCCTACATCTTGGACCTTATGAGTACCTTCCCTGCGGACCTTAATTTCCAGTACTCAGAGAAGACACAAGTCAACATGGTGGAGGTGCCTAAGGAATGCCAGAGCTTTGGTTACCCTCAGCGACACCGTCACAGCCTGGCCAGTTTGAGGCCAGAACTCATAGATGCCTTTGTCCAGCACAGGTGAGAGGAGACCTGAGATTAGCTGCTGGGTGATCGTTTCAACAATCATCTTCTGGTTTCAGGTTTGATACATTCATCAAGAAGGCGGGTAATCGGCCTTTTGACAACCAAAAAGACACTGGTAACTGGACCTGAAGAGTGATGTCCTTGGAAACAATCTTCATCTAAAGTGTTTTTGGCCTTCCTGTAGGATATCCTGACAGGGGATCAGTGAGAGACTTCGACATCTGCTTCAACCCTGACCTCTGCTCTCCAGGTACTGCCGTGTCCTCATTAAAGGGGAACATTATCACAATCTCTGAAGGGTTAAAACCAATAAAAATCAGTTCCCAGTGGCTTATTTTATTTTTCAAAGTTTTTCTCAAAATTTTACCCATCACGCAATATCCCAAAAAACGGCTTCAAAGTGCCTGATTTACACCATCGCTATATCCACCTGTCTATTGTCCTGTGACGTCACTGCGTGAAGCCGATACAAACAACATTGCGGATAGAACAGAAAGGTATAGCGACATTCTCTCGGATTTCAGCGGCTTAAGCGATTCAACAGATTACGCAAGTATTGAAACGGAGGTTGGAGTGTGGAGGCGGATAGCGAAAACAGAATTGAAGAAGAAATTGAAGCTATTGAGCCATATCACGACAGACAGCGGCAACGAGGACGAATTCGGCGATCGCCTTCTAACCAACGATTGCATCTTTTGACCACTGGTGCAACTTGAATCCGTCGATTGGTATGTGTTTGTTTGGCATTAAATTTTCCACCAAAAACAAACATGGCGAATAGCACAGAAAGGTATAGCGAAGTAGCTCGGATTTAGACTCGGATTTCAGCACCGTAAGCGATTCAACAGATAACGCTTGTATTGAAACGGATGGTTGGAATATGAAGACAGGTACCGAAAACAAAATTAGAGAAGAAACAGAAGCTTTTGAGCCATATCACAACAGACAGCGGCACGGGAAGAAGCGCGGACGACTTTGGCGATCGCCTTCTAACCAACGATTGGTATGTGTTTGTTTGGCATTAAAAGTGGGTGGAGGGAAAGGCTGGATGCAAATATAGCTACAAATGAGGCATAATGATGCAATATGTACATTCAGCTAGCCTAAATAGCATGTTAGCATCGATTAGCATCGATTAGCTTGCAGTCGTGACCAAATATGTCTGATTAGCACACTCTACATAAGTCAATAACATCAACAAAACTCACCTTTCTGATTTCGTTGACTCTATCGTTGGAAATGCATCTGCTTCAACCCTGACCTCTGCTCTCCAGGTACTGCCGTGTCCTCATTAAAGGGGAACATTATCACAATCTCTGAAGGGTTAAAACCAATAAAAATCAGTTCCCAGTGGCTTATTTTATTTTTCAAAGTTTTTCTCAAAATTTTACCCATCACGCAATATCCCGAAAAACGGCTTCAAAGTGCCTGATTTACACCATCGCTATATCCACCCGTCTATTGTCCTGTGACGTCACTGCGTGAAGCCGATACAAACAACATGGCGGATAGAACAGAAAGGTATAGCGACATTCTCTCGGATTTCAGCGGCTTAAGCGATTCAACAGATTACGCAAGTATTGAAACGGAGGTTGGAGTGTGGAGGCGGATAGCGAAAACAGAATTGAAGAAGAAATTGAAGCTATTGAGCCATATCACGACAGACAGCGGCAACGAGGACGAATTCGGCGATCGCCTTCTAACCAACGATTGCATCTTTTGACCACTGGTGCAACTTGAATCCGTCGATTGGTATGTGTTTGTTTGGCATTAAATGTGCCACCAAAAACAAACATGGCGGATTGCACAGATAGGTATAGCAGAGTAGCTCAGATTCAGACTCGGATTTCAGCGCCGTAAGCGATTCGACAGATAATGCTTGTATTGAAACGGATGGTTGGAGTATGAAGACAGGTACCGAAAACAAAATTAGAGAAGAAACAGAAGCTTTTGAGCCATATCACGACAGACAGCGGCACGGGAAGAAGCGCGGACGACTTTGGCGATCGCCTTCTAACCAACGATTGGTATGTGTTTGTTTGGCATTAAAAGTGGGTGGAGGGAAAGGCTGGATGCAAATATAGCTACAAATGAGGCATACTGATGCAATATGTACATTCAGCTAGCCTAAATAGCATGTTAGCATCGATTAGCATCGATTAGCTTGCAGTCGTGACCAAATATGTCTGATTAGCACACTCTACATAAGTCAATAACATCAACAAAACTCACCTTTCTGATTTCGTTGACTTTATCGTTGGAAATGCATCTGCTTCAACCCTGACCTCTGCTCTCCAGGTACTGCCGTGTCCTCATTAAAGGGGAACATTATCACAATCTCAGAAGGGTTAAAACCAATAAAAATCAGTTCCCAGTGGCTTATTTTATTTTTCAAAGTTTTTCTCAAAATTTTACCCATCACGCAATATCCCGAAAAACGGCTTCAAAGTGCCTGATTTACACCATCGCTATATCCACCTGTGTATTGTCCTGTGAAGTCACTGCGTGAAGCCGATACAAACAACATGGCGGATAGAACAGAAAGGTATAGCGACATTAGCTCGGATTTCAGCGGCTTAAGCGATTCAACAGATTACGCAAGTATTGAAACGGATGTTGGAGTGTGGAGGCAGATAGCGAAAACAGAATTGAAGAATAAACTGAAGCTATTGAGCCATATCATAACAAACAGCGGCAACGAGGACGAATTCGGCGATCGCCTTCTAACCAACGATTGCATCTTTTGACCACTGGTGCAACTTGAATCCGTCGATTGGTATGTGTTTGTTTGGCATTAAATGTGCCACCAAAAACAAACATGGCGGATAGCACAGATAGGTATAGCAGAGTAGCTCAGATTCAGACTCGGATTTCAGCGCCGTAAGCGATTCAACAGATAACGCTTGTATTGAAACGGATGGTTGGAGTATGAAGACAGGTACCGAAAACAAAATTAGAGAAGAAACAGAAGCTTTTGAGCCATATCACAACAGACAGCGGCACGGGAAGAAGCGCGGACGACTTTGGCGATCGCCTTCTAACCAACGATTTGTATGTGTTTGTTTGGCATTAAAGTGGGTGGAGGGAAAGGCTGGATGCAAATATAGCTACAAATGAGGCATAATGATGCAATATGTACATTCAGCTAGCCTAAATAGCACGTTAGCATCGATTAGCATCGATTAGCTTTTAGTCGTGACCAAATATGTCTTATTAGCACACTCTACATAAGTCAATAACATCAATAAAACTCACCTTTCTGATTTCGTTGACTTTATCGTTGGAAATGCATCTGCTTCAACCGTGACCTCTGCTCTCCAGGTACTGCCGTGTCCTCATTAAAGGGGAACATTATCACAATCTCTGAAGGGTTAAAACCAATAAAAATCAGTTCCCAGTGGCTTATTTTATTTTTCAAAGTTTTTCTCAAAATTTTACCCATCACGCAATATCCCGAAAAACGGCTTCAAAGTGCCTGATTTACACCATCGCTATATCCACCTGTCTATTGTTCTGTGACGTCACTGCGTGAAGCCGATACAAACAACATGGCGGATAGAACAGAAAGGTATAGCGACATTCTCTCGGATTCAGACTCGGATTTCAGCGGCTTAAGCGATTCAACAGATTACGCATGTATTGAAACGGAGGTTGGAGTGTGGAGGCAGATAGCGAAAACAGAATTGAAGAAGAAATTGAAGCTATTGAGCCATGTCACGACAGACAGCGGCAACGAGGACGAATTCGGCGATCGCCTTCTAACCAACGATTGCATCTTTTGACCACTGGTGCAACTTGAATCCGTCGATTGGTATGTGTTTGTTTGGCATTAAATCTTCCACCAAAAACAAACATGGCGGATAGCACAGATAGGTTTAGCAGAGTAGCTCAGATTCAGACTCGGATTTCAGCGCCGTAAGCGATTCAACAGATTACAAATGTATTGAAAGGGATGGTTGGAGTATGGAGACAGGTACCGAAAACAAAATTAGAGAAGAAACAGAAGCTTTTGAGCCATATCACGACAGACAGCGGCACGGGAAGAAGCGCGGACGACTTTGGCGATCGCCTTCTAACCAACGATTGGTATGTGTTTGTTTGGCATTAAAAGTGGGTGGAGGGAAAGGCTAGATGCAAATATAGCTACAAATGAGGCATAATGATGCAATATGTACATACAGCTAGCCTAAATAGCATGTTAGCATCGATTAGCTTGCAGTCATGCCATGACCAAATATGTCTGATTAACACTCTACATAAGTCAATAACATCAACAAAACTCACCTTTCTGATTTTGTTGACTTTATCGTTGGAAATGCATCTGCTTTGAGTGTCGCAGGATATCCAGACATTCTTGCCATCTCTGTCGTAGCATAGCTGTCGTCGGTAAAGTGTGCGGAACAATCGAGGGACTTTCGCATCTTTTGACCACTGTTGCAACTTGAATCCCTCCCTGCTAGTGTTGTTACACCCTCCGACAACACACCGACGAGGCATGATGTCTCCAAGGTTCGGAAAGCAGTCGAAAAAACGGAAAATAACAGAGCTGATTTGACTTCGGTGTGTGTAGTGTGTTTGAGAAAATGACGGATTGCTTCATGTTGTGACGTCTCGGGTGAAAGGTCATTGCTCCGACAGTGAACTATTGAAAGGCATTTAACTCGCCAAATTCACCCTTTTAGAGTTCCCTTTAAAGGGGAACATTATCACCAGACCTATGTAAGCGTCAATATATACCTTGATGTTGCAGAAAAAAGACCATGTTTTTTTTAACCGATTTCCGAACTCTAAAAGGGTGAATTTTGGCGAATTAAACGCCTTTCTATTAATTGCTCTCGGAGCGATGACGTCAGAACGTGACGTCACCTAGGTAATAAAGCCACCATTTCCTCAAACACATTACAAACACCGTCTCTCAGCTCTGTTATTTTCCGTTTTTTCGACTATTTTCTGGAACCTTGGAGACATCATGCCTCGTCGGTGTGTTGTCGGAGGGTGTAACAACACTAACAGGGAGGGATTCAAGTTGCACCACTGGCCCAAAGATGCGAAAGTGGCAAGAAATTGGACGAAATTTGTTCAAAATACAAGGGCGTGGGGAAAGCCGACGAAATGGTCAGTCGTTTGTTCCGCACACTTTAGCAACGAAAGCTATGCTACTACAAAGACGGCAAGATTGTGTGGATATCCTGCGACACTCAAAGCAGATGCATTTCCAACGATAAAGTCAAGGAAATTTACCGCCAGACCCCCATCGAATGTGCCGGAGTGTCTGCACATTTTACCGGCGATGCTAAGGCAGACATGGCACAGAGATGTATTATATAATATGTATATAAATACAATTTATGATTTCATAATTATACATATAGGTTATATTAAAATGTATATATTACCACTTTGTATGGAATTTAAATGAATTGTGTATATATAATATATATATATATATATATATATATATATATATGTGTGTGTATATATATATATAAGTGTACAAATGTATATGTTTGATTTAAATGTTAAACTGTGTATATGAGACGTGTGCTACATATTATGTTGCTTATATATTGTTTAAAAAAAAAAAAGTAATATAAGTGAAGCATGTTTTAGATTTTAGATATTTTGAACCTTGTTCTTGTTGTGATGGGGTAGGTTTATATAAGCGTTGCTTCAACCTACACCCTTTTGGCTCAATCATTGCACAAATGAGTGTTTTTTTTTCTTTTTTTTTTTCTTTTCTTGTTGTTGTTCTTTGTTTTATGTGAAGATTGCCGAAATAAAATACATTGATTGATTGATTGATTGATTGATTGATAACCTGCAGAGGCATTTCCAACGATAAAGTCAACGAAATCACAAAGGTGAGTTTTGTTGATGTTGACATATTTGGTCGCGGCATGACTGCCAGCTAATCGATGCTAACATGCTATTTATCCTAGCTGTATGTACATTTGAAACTATATTTTCATCCAGCGTTTCCCTCCATCCACATTTAATGCCAAACAAACACTTACCAATCGACAGATTTAAGTTGATCCAGTGTCACAAGATGTGAAACTTCCGATAAGGCAGACATGGCCGAATAGCGTCAATAGCTTCAGTTTCTTCTTCAATTTCGTTTTCGCTATCTGCCTCCATACTCCAACCAACCGTTTCAATACAAGCGTAATCTGTTGAATCGCTTAAGCCGGTGAAATCCGAGTCTGAATCCGAGCTAATGTCGCTAATGTGCTATCCCTATTGGCATCACTGGATGACGTCACAGGAAAATGGACGATGTCTTCGCAGATAACGAAAATCAGGCACTTTAAAGCTTTTTTCAGGGTAAAATTTTGAAAAAAACTACGAAAAATAAAATAAGCCACTGGGAACTGATTTTTATTGGTTTGAACCCTTCTGAAATTGTGATAATGTTCCCGTTTAAGAGAACATCAGCGTCTTCTTGCCTTGAAGGTTTCTTTTTTTGCAGGCGTCCGCTTTGCTTCTTCTGAGGACCTTCACTGTCAGCGTCGCCTGCTGTGGGACGCTGCAGCTTTTCTTCTCTCCAGTCAAATTCCACTTGTGGTCCGTCTCACTCACCTTCATCTGTCTCATGTCCTTGTTTAATGGGAAGACCTGTATGTGTGTGGGCACAAAGCTGCAGGACTGTCTGGACCACCGAATGGCGCCAATGGACGGAGCCGCTCTGACCTTAATGCTGCACCAGCGAGGCGTTAACGTTCGTTATTTGGGAACCTTGCTGAGGCAGTTGGACAACGTGGAGGACCGTGGTGCACATGATCTCATTCGGGTACTCCTGTTGTCATGGACACAACTCCTTCGATTTCAAAGGCCGACTGAAACCCACTACTACCGACCACGCAGTCTGATAGTTTATATACAGTAGGGCAAAAAAGTATTTAGTCAGCCAGCGATTGTGCAAGTTCTCCCACTTAAAATGATGACGGAGTTCTGTAATTTTCATCATAGGTACACTTCAACTGTGAGAGACAGAATGTGGAAAAAAAATCCAGGAATTCACATTGTAGGAATTTTAAAGAATTTATTTGTAAATTATGGTGGAAAATAAGTATTTGGTCAACCATTCAAAGCTCTCACTGATTGAAGGTTTTGGCTCAAAATGTCACGATACATGGCCCCATTCATTCTTTCCTTAACACGGATCAATCGTCCTGTCCCCTTAGCAGAAAAACAGCCCCAAAGCATGATGTTTCCACCCCCATGCTTCACAGTAGGTGTGGTGTTCATGGGATGCAACTCAGTATTCCATCCATCCATCCATCCATTTTCTACCGCTTATTCCCTTTTGGGGTCGCGGGGGGCGCTGGCGCCTATCTCAGCTACAATCGGGCGGAAGGCGGGGTACACCCTGGACAAGTCGCCACCTCATCGCAGGGCCAACACAGATAGACAGACAACATTCACACACTAGGGCCAATTTAGTGTTGCCAATCAACCTATCCCCAGGTGCATGTTTTTGGAAGTGGGAGGAAGCCGGAGTACCCGGAGGGAACCCACGCATTCACGGGGAGAACATGCAAACTCCACACAGAAAGTTCCCGAGCCTGGATTTGAACCCAGGACTGCAGGAACTTCGTATTGTGAGGCAGACGCACTAACCCCTCTGCCACCGTGAAGCCCCAACTCAGTATTCTTCTTAATAATAACAATAATAATAATGGATTAGATTTATATCGCGCTTTTCTACTGTTAGATACTCAAAGCGCTCACAGAGAAGTGGGAACCCATCATTCGTTAATTCTTCCTCCAAACACGACGAGTTGAGTTTATACCAAAAAGTTCTATTTTGGTTTCATCTGACCACATGACATTCTCCCAATCCTCTGCTGTATCATCCATGTGTCCATTTTGGTATAAACTCAACTCGTCGTGTTTGGAGGAAGAAGAATACTGAGTTGCATCCCAAGAACACCAGACCTACTGTGCTGCATGGGGGTGGAAACATCATGCTTTGGGGCTGTTTTTCTGCTAAGGGGACAGGACGATTGATCCGTGTTAAGGAAAGAATGAATGAGATTTTGAGCCAAAACCTCCTTCCATCAGTGAGAGCTTTGAATGGTTGACCAAATACTTATTTTCCACCATAATTTACAAATAAATGCTTTAAAATTCCTACAATGTGAATTCCTGGATTTTTTTTTCACATTCTGTCTCTCACAGTTGAAGTGTACCTATGATGAAAATTACAGACCTCTGTCATCATTTGAAGTGGGAGAACTTGCACAATCGGTGGGAGACTAAATACTTTTTTGCCCCACTGTATTAATGATGAAATCTTCACATTGCAACACATGCCAAGTTTACTAAATTGCAATTTTAAATTTTGCACAAATTATCCTGCTGAAAACGTTGTGGTATAATGACGCGTGCGCGTGACGTCACGGATTGTAGCGGACATTTTGTTCCAGCCCCGATCCCAGCTATAAGTCGTCTGCTTTAATCGCATAATTACACAGTATTCTGGACATCTGTGTTGCTGAATCTTTTGCAATGTGTTCAATTAATAATGGAGACATCAAAGAAGAAAGATGTAGGTGGAAAGCGGTGTATTGCGGCCGCCTTTAGCAACACAAACACAGCCGGTGTTTCCTTGTTTACATTTCCGAAAGACGACGGTGTAGCTTTACTATGGAACAGAGCGGTCAAGCGAACATGGGTCCCTACCAAATGTCAACCGGCAGGTTTCAGTGAGAAAATGGTGGTGATAAGTCGGCTCTTACCGTAGACATGAGCGGAGAGCTTGCGTCGTTCCTCCTCTCTTGCCTCCTCCCACCGGCTGCCCCCGACCGTCAGATGCTTACACCGTGGAGTAGGGAAGTAAAAAAAATCTCAGCCCGGCTGCCTTCGCCTCGTCGAGAAACGTGGCTTCCCTCGGGGACACTGGTGGTCACCACACCCGTGGCCACACCCCTCCGACTTTCAAGTACTATTTAATCTCACTAAAACACTAGTAACACAAAAGCAGATATGGGATTTTCCAGAATTATCCTTGTAAATGTGTCTAATAACATCTGAATCGCTCTTACTGCCCTCGTCTTTTTCTTTCTTTTTTTTTTTCGAGTCCTCTCATTTTTCTCATCCACGAGTCTTTCATCTTCGTTCAAATTAATGGGGAAATCGTCGCTTTCTCGGTCCGAATCGCTCTCGCTGCTGGTGGCCATGATTGTAAACAATGTGAGGATGTGAGGAGCTCCACAACCCGTGACGTCACGCGCACATCGTCTGCTACTTCCGGTACAGGCAAGGCTTTTTTATTAGTGACCAGTTGCGAACTTTATCGTGGATGTTCTCTACTAAATCCTTTCAGCAAAAATATGGCAATATAGCGAAATGATCAATTATGAGACACATAGAATGGACCTGCTATCCCCGTTTTTAAAAGGAAATCTCATTTCAGTAGGCCTTTAAAGGCCTGCTGAAAGCCACTACCAGCGACCACGCAGTCTGATAGTTTATATATCAATGATGAAATATTAACATTGCAACACATGCCAATACGGCCTTTTTAGTTTACTAAATTGCAATTTTAAATTTCCCGCGAAGTGTCCTGTTGAAAAAGTCGCGGTATGATAACTCGTATGATGACGCGTGCGTTTGACGTCACCGGTTGTAGCGGACATTATTTTCCAGCCCGATCCAAGCTATAAGTAGTCTGCTTTAATCGCATAATTACACAGTATTCTGGACATCTGTGTTGCTGAATCTTTTGTTCAATTAATAATGGAGAAGTCAAAGCAGAAAGATGGAGGTGGGAAGCGTTTAGCCTTTAGCCACACAAACATACGGTGTTTCCTTGTTTAAAATTCCCGGAGGTGAAGCTTTACTATGGAACAGAGCGGTCAAGCGAACATGGATCCCGACTATATGTCAACCGGTAGTTTTTGGTGAGAAAATTGTGGAAATAAGTCGCCTCTTACTGGAGATCAGCGGAGCCAGCGTCCTCCATGACTTCCGTCAGAGACTCTGGCGTCAAGACACCCGTGGCCACACCCCTCCAACTTTAATCAATCAATCAATGTTTACTTATATAGCCCTAAATCACTAGTGTCTCAAACCACAACACAAACCACTACGACATCCTCGGTAGGCCCACATAAGGGCAAGGAAAACTCACACCCAGTGGGACGTCGGTGACAATGATGACTATGAGAACCTTGGAGAGGAGGAAAGCAATGGATGTCGAGCGGGTCTAACATGATACTGTGAAAGTTCAATCCATAATGGATCCAACACAGTCGCGAGAGTCCAGTCCAAAGCGGATCCAACACAGCAGCGAGAGTCCCGTTCACAGCGGAGCCAGCAGGAAACCATCCCAAGCGGAGGCGGATCAGCAGCGCAGAGATGTCCCCAGCCGATACACAGGCGAGCAGTACATGGCCACCGGATCGGATCGGACCGGACCCCACAAGGGAGAGTGGGACATAGGAGAAAAAGAAAAGAAACGGCAGATCAACTGGTCTAAAAAGGGAGTCTATTTAAAGGCTAGAGTATACAAATGAGTTTTAAGGTGAGACTTAAATGCTTCTACTGAGGTGGCATCTCGAACTGTTACCGGGAGGGCATTCCAGAGTACTGGAGCGCGAACGGAAAACGCTCTATAGCCCGCAGACTTTTTTTGGGCTTTGGGAATCACTAATAAGCCGGAGTCTTTTGAACGCAGATTTAAGGTACTAAAACACTAGCAACACAATAGGCAGATAAGGGATTTCCCAGAATTATCGTAGTAAATGTGTCTAAAAACATCTGAATCGCTCTCACTGCCCTCGCCTTTTTTTTCTTTTTCTAGTCCTTCCCTCTAAATTTCCTCTTCCATGAATCTTTCATCCTCGCTCAAATTAATGGGGAAATTGTCGCTTTTCCGGTCCGAATAGCTCTAGCTGCTGCTGGCTATAATTGTAAACAATGTGAGGAGCTCTACAACCCGTGATGTCACGCGCACATCGTCCGGTACAGGCAAGGCTTTTTTATTAGCGACCAAAAGTTGCAAACTTTATCGTGGATGTTCTCTACTAAATCCTTTCAGCAAAAATATGGCAATATCGCGAAATGATCAAGTATGACACATAGAATGGACCTGCTATCCCCGTTTAAATAAGAACATCTCATTTCAGTAGGCCTTTAACTTTGTGGAAGAACATTTCCTTCTTGTTCACAGAGAGTTTGTGTCAGTGAGTTGGTCAGCCGGAGTGCAAAGCATGTCTTCAGGATGTATCTTCAGGTGAACGTCTTCTAGTAAGTTCGATTAGTCACCGTTGTCCTAATAAGGTCACTGGCGCTGTCAAACAGGAAGTGGAAGCTGCGACTCTCTCAGCCGCAGTCAGCCACTTTCTCAACTGTCTTCTGACGTCCTCCGCGCTCGACTCTTCAGACCAGATTCTGTCCCGCCGCAGGAGTCGCCGCCGCCGCCGTAGTCAAGGCGGCCGAGTTTCAGATGCCCCCTGGGCCAGACTGACCCCGGGCGAGCTGTGGGTCAAGATCCGGACCGACGCCAAAGATTTCTACCAGTACACACTCGACAGGTGTGTGTCCGTGCATGTGAGATACAGCGGAAAAGTGTGACACGATTGTGTCCTCTCGGTCCTCAGCGGTTTTATGGAGGACTACGGCCTGCAGAGGGTCTCGTTGCTGAGAGAGTTCACAATCAAGACCGGTGTTCAGGTCTGACCCACAAAGTCGAGTGGACTTAAACACAACAAGTTCTAAAATCTTCATCACGTCCACTCAGGTGCGCATGAGGGAGTACCCTCTGGATTCCCGACTGCGAGCCGTGTTCGGAGAAGAAGACGTGGTCAACATGTTGGCCCTGGTCAAGCACGTCACGTACACGGCCAGCGGCGCCACCTGGCTGCTGGAGCACGCCCACGCAGCCGTGCAGCAAGGTAAGCGACAAGCCGCTCACTCACACGCAAGTGTGGGTTCTCGCAGCCATAAGAAGGGTGTTGTGGGGTTGTTTGCAGGGCGTGTCAGCGCAGCCTTGGACTTAGTCAGCCAAGCTCTGACACTCTTCACCAGCGTGTGCGGCGCCTTGCACGAGGACACGTGCACCTGCCGGCGAGTGCTGGGACGACTGAGCTACATGCTAGGACAACATGCACGTGTAAGTAGTCGACGCACTAACTCGCCATTTATTCAATGTCTACGGATGTTCTCATTTTCTCAAGGCATTAAAGGGGAACATTATCACAATTTTAAAAGGGTTAAAAACAATAAAAATCAGTTCCCAGTGGCTTGTTGTATTTTTTGGAATTTTTTTTTCAAAATATTTACCGGTCCCGGAATATCCCTAAATAAAGCTTTAAAGTGCCTTATTTTCGCTATCTTCGAAACCACTATCCATTTCCCTGTGACGTCATTCAGTGCTGCCAATGTAAACAAACAATGGCGAATAGCACAGCAAGATATAGCGACATTAGCTCGGATTCAGACTCGGATTTCAGCGGCTTAAGCGATTCAACAGATTACGCATGTATTGAAACAGATGGTCGGAGTATGGAGGCAGATAGCGAAAACGAAATTGAAGAAGAAACTTAAGCTATTGAGCGAATAGCTATTGACGCTATTTGGCCACAGCGTGGGTGTACCTAATGAAGTGGCCCATAGCATGGCTGCCTTATTAGCATCGCCGGTAAAATGTGCGGACCAAACGATCAGGACTTTCGCATCTTGTGACACTGGGGCAACTTAAATCAGTCGATTGGTAAGTGTTTGTTTCGCATTAAAGAGGAACATTATCACAATTTCAAAAGGGTTAAAAACAATAAAAATCAGTTCCCAGTGGCTTGTTGTATTTTTTTGAATTTTTTTTTCTAAATTTTACCGGTCCCTGAATATCCCTAAATAAAGCTTTAAAGTGCCTTATTTTCGCTATCTTCGAAACCACTATCCATTTCCCTGTGACGTCATACAGTGCTGCCAATGTAAACAAACAATGGCGAATAGCACAGCAAGATATAGCGACATTAGCTCGGATTCAGACTCGGATTTCAGCGGCTTAAGCGATTCAACAGATTACGAATGTATTGAAACAGATGGTTGGAGTATGGAGGCAGATAGCGAAAACGAAATTGAAGCTATTGAGCGAATAGCTATTGACGCTATTCGGCCGTAGCATGGGTGTACCTAATGAAGTGGCCCATAGCATGGCTGCCTTATTAGCATCGCCGGTAAAATGTGCGGACCAAACGATCAGGACTTTCGCGTCTTGTAACACTGGGGCAACTTAAATCCGTCGATTGGTAAGTGTTTGTTTCGCATTGAAGGGGAACATTATCACAATTTCAAAAGGGTTAAAAACAATAAAAATCAGTTCCCAATGGCTTGTTGTATTTTTTGGAAGTTTTTTTTCCAAATTTTATCGGTCCCGGAATATCACTAAATAAAGCTTTAAAGGGCCTTATTTTCGCTATCTTCGAAACCACTATCCATTTCCCTGTGACGTCATACAGGGCTGCCAATGTAAACAAACAATGGCGAATAGCACAGCAAGATATAGCGACATTAGCTCGGATTCAGACTCGGATTTCAGCGGCTTAAGCGATTCAACAGATTACGCATGTATTGAAACAGATGGTCGGAGTATGGAGGCAGATAGCGAAAACGAAATTGAAGAAGAAATTGAAGCTATTGAGCTAATAGCTATTGACGCTGTTCGGCCGTAGCGTGGGTGTACCTAATGAAGTGGCCCATAGCATGGCTGGCTTATTAGCATCGCCGGTAAAATGTGCTGACCAAACGATCAGGACTTTCGCATCTTGTGACACTGGAGCAACTTAAATCCGTCGATTGGTAAGTGTTTGTTTCGCATTAAAGGGGAACATTATCACAATTTCAAAAAAAGGGTTAAAAACAATGAAAATCAGTTCCCAGTGCCTTGTTGTATTTTTTGAAGTTTTTTTTCTAAATTTTACCGGTCCCGGAATATCCCGAAAAAAAGCTTTAAAGTGCCTTATTTTCGCTATCTTCGAAACCACTATCCATTTCCCTGTGACGTCATACAGGGCTGCCAATGTAAACAAACAATGGCGAATAGCACAGCAAGATATAGCGACATTAGCTCGGATTCAGACTCGGATTTCAGCGGCTTAAGCGATTCAACAGATTACGCATGTATTGAAACAGATGGTCGGAGTATGGAGGCAGATAGCGAAAACGAAATTGAAGAAGAAATTGAAGCTATTGAGCGTCGGCCGTAGCGTGGGTGTACCTAATGAAGTGGCCCATGGCATGGCTGCCTTATTAGCATCGCCGGTAAAATGTGCGGACCAAACGATCAGGACTTTCGCATCTTGTGACACTGGGGCAACTTAAATCCGTCGATTGGTAAGTGTTTGTTTCGCATTAAAGGGGAACATTATCACAATTTCAAAAGGGTTAAAAACAATAAAAATCAGTTCCCAGTGGCTTGTTGTATTTTTTGAAGTTTTTTTTCTAAATTTTACCGGTCCCGGAATATAGCTATTGACGCTATTCGGCCGTAGCGTGGGTGTACCTAATGAAGTGGCCCATAGCATGGCTGGCTTATTAGCATCGCCGGTAAAATGTGCTGACCAAACGATCAGGACTTTCGCATCTTGTGACACTGGAGCAACTTAAATCCGTCGATTGGTAAGTGTTTGTTTCGCATTAAAGGGGAACATTATCACAATTTCAAAAAAGGGTTAAAAACAATGAAAATCAGTTCCCAGTGCCTTGTTGTATTTTTTGAAGTTTTTTTTCTAAATTTTACCGGTCCCGGAATATCCCGAAAAAAAGCTTTAAAGTGCCTTATTTTCGCTATCTTCGAAACCACTATCCATTTCCCTGTGACGTCATACAGGGCTGCCAATGTAAACAAACAATGGCGAATAGCACAGCAAGATATAGCGACATTAGCTCGGATTCAGACTCGGATTTCAGCGGCTTAAGCGATTCAACAGATTACGCATGTATTGAAACAGATGGTCGGAGTATGGAGGCAGATAGCGAAAACGAAATTGAAGAAGAAATTGAAGCTATTGAGCGAATAGCTATTGACGCTATTCGGCCGTAGCGTGGGTGTACCTAATGAAGTGGCCCATAGCATGGCTGCCTTATTAGCATCGCCGGGAAAATGTGCGGACCAAACGATCAGGACTTTTGCCTCTTGTGACACTGGGGCAACTTAAATCCGTCGATTGGTAAGTGTTTGTTTCGCATTAAAGGGGAACATTATCACAATTTCAAAAGGGTTAAAAACAATAAAAATCAGTTCCCAGTGGCTTGTTGTATTTTTTGGAAGTTTTTTTTCTAAATTTTTACCGGTCCCGGAATATCCCTAAATAAAGCTTTAAAGTGCCTTATTTTCGCTATCTTCGAAACCACTATCCATTTCCCTGTGACGTCATACAGGGCTGCCAATGTAAACAAACAATGGCGAATAGCACAGCAAGATATAGCGACATTAGCTCGGATTCAGACTCGTATTTCAGCGGCTTAAGCGATTCAACAGATTACGCATGTATTGAAACAGATGGTCGGAGTATGGAGGCAGATAGCGAAAACGAAATTGAAGCTATTGAGCGAATAGCTATTGACGCTATCCGGCCATAGCGTGGGTGTACCTAATGAAGTGGCCCATAGCATGGCTGCCTTATTAGCATCGCCGGTAAAATGTGCGGACCAAACAATCAGGACTTTCGCATCTTGTGACACTGGGGCAACTTAAATCCGTCGATTGGTAAGTGTTTGTTTCGCATTAAAGGGGAACATTATCACAATTTCAAAAAAGGGTTAAAAACAATGACAATCAGTTCCCAGTGCCTTGTTGTATTTTTTTGAAGTTTTTTTTCTAAATTTTACCGGTCCCGGAATATCCCTAAATAAAGCTTTAAAGTGCCTTATTTTCGCTATCTTCGAAACCACTATCCATTTCCCTGTGACGTCATACAGTGCTGCCAATACAAACAACATGGCGGTTAGCACAGCAAGATATAGCGACATTAGCTCGGATTCAGACTCGGATTTCAACGGCTTAAGCGATTCAACAGATCACGCATGTATTGAAACAGATGGTCGGAGTATGGAGGCAGATAGCGAAAACGAAATTGAAGAAGAAATTGAAGCTATTGAGCGAATAGCTATTGACGCTATTCGGCCGTAGCGTGGGTGTACCTAATGAAGTGGCCAATAGCATGGCTGCCTTATTAGCATCGCCGGTAAAATGTGCGGACCAAACGATCAGGACTTTCGCATCTTGTGACACTGGGGCAACTTAAATCCGTCGATTGGTAAGTGTTTGTTTCGCATTGAAGGGGAACATTATCACAATTTCAAGAGGGTTAAAAACAATAAAAATCAGTTCCCAGTGGCTTGTTGTATTTTTTTGAAGTTTTTTTTCTAAATTTTACCGGTCCCGGAATATCCCTAAATAAAGCTTTAAAGTGCCTTATTTTCACCATCTTCGAAACCACTATCCATTTCCCTGTGACGTCATACAGGGCTGCCAATGTAAACAAACAATGGCGAATAGCACAGCAAGATATAGCGACATTAGCTCGGATTCAGACTCGGATTTCAGCGGCTTAAGCGATTCAACAGATTACGCATGTATTGAAACAGATGGTCGGAGTATGGAGGCAGATAGCGAAAACGAAATTGAAGAAGAAATTGAAGCTATTGAGCGAATAGCTATTAATGTATTCGGCCATAGCGTGGGTGTACCTAATGAAGTGGCCCATAGCATGGCTGCCTTATTAGCATCGCCGGTAAAATGTGCGGACCAAACGATCAGGACTTTCGCATCTTGTGACACTGGAGCAACTTAAATCCGTCGATTGGTAAGTGTTTGTTTCGCATTAAAGGGGAACATTATCACAATTTCAAAAAAGGGTTAAAAACAATGAAAATCAGTTCCCAGTGACTTGTTGTATTTTTTTGAAGTTTTTTTTCTAAATTTTACCGGTCCCGGAATATCCCTAAATAAAGCTTTAAAGTGCCTTATTTTTGCTATCTTCGAAACCACTATCCATTTCCCTGTGACGTCATACAGGGCTGCCAATGTAAACAAACAATGGCGAATAGCACAGCAAGATATAGCGACATTAGCTCGGATCCAGACTCGGATTTCAGCGGCTTAAGCGATTCAACAGATTACGCATGTATTGAAACAGATGGTCGGAGTATGGAGGCAGATAGCGAAAACGAAATTGAAGCTATTGAGCGAATAGCTATTGACGCTATTCGGCCGTAGCGTGGGTGTACCTAATGAAGTGGCCCATAGCATGGCTGCCTTATTAGCATCGCCGGTAAAATGTGCGGACCAAACGATCAGGACTTTCGCATCTTGTCACACTGGGGCAACTTAAATCCGTCGATTGGTAAGTGTTTGTTTCGCATTAAAGGGGAACATTATCACAATTTCAAAAGGGTTAAAAACAATAAAAATCAGTTCCCAGTGGCTTGTTGTATTTTTTGGAAGTTTTTTTTCTAAATTTTACCGGTCCCGGAATATCCCGAAATAAAGCTTTAAAGTGCCTTATTTTCGCTATCTTCGAAACCACTATCCATTTCCCTGTGACGTCATACAGTGCTGCCGAAACAAACATGGCGGTTACCACAGCAAGTTATAGCGACATTAGCTCGGATTCAGACTCGGATTTCAGCGGCTTAAGCGATTCAACAGATTACGCATGTATTGAAACAGATGGTCGAAGTATGGAGGCAGATAGCGAAAACGAAATTGAAGAAATTGAAGCTATTCGGCCGTAGCGTGGGTGTACCTAATGAAGTGGCCCATAGCATGGCTGCCTTATTAGCATCGCCGGTAAAATGTGCGGACCAAACGATCAGGACTTTCGCATCTTGTGACACTGGAGCAACTTAAATCCGTCGATTGGTAAGTGTTTGTTTCGCATTAAAGGGGAACATTATCACAATTTCAAAAGGGTTAAAAACAATAAAAATCAGTTCCCAGTGGTTTGTTGTATTTTTTGGAAGTTTTTTTTCTAAATTTTACCGGTCCCGGAATATCCCTAAATAAAGCTTTAAAGTGCCTTATTTTCGCCATCTTCGAAACCACTATCCATTTCCCTGTGACGTCATACAGTGCTGCCAATGTAAACAAACAATGGCGAATAGCACAGCAAGATATAGCGACATTAGCTCGGATTCAGACTCGTATTTCAGCGGCTTAAGCGATTCAACAGATTACGCATGTATTGAAACAGATGGTCGGAGTATGGAGGCAGATAGCGAAAACAAAATTGAAGAAGAAATTGAAGCTATTGAGCGAATAGCTATTGACGCTATTCGGCCGTAGCGTGGGTGTACCTAATGAAGTGGCCCATAGCATGGCTGCCTTATTAGCATCGCCGGTAAAATGTGCGGACCAAACGATCAGGACTTTCGCATCTTGTGACACTGGGGCAACTTAAATCCATCGATTGGTAAGTGTTTGTTTCGCATTAAAGGGGAACATTATCACCAGACCTATGTAAGCGTCAATATATACCTTGATGGTGCAGAAAAAAGACCATTTATTTTTTTAACCGATTTCCGAACTCTAATTGGGTGAATTTTGGCGAATTAAACGCCTTTCTGTTTATCGCGCTGGAGGCGATGACATCAGAATGTGACGTCGCCGAGGTAACACACCCGCCATTTTCATTTTCAACACATTACAAACACCGGGTCTCAGCTCTGTTATTTTCCATTTTTTTGACAATTTTTTTGGAACCTTGGAGACATCATGCCTCGTCGGTGTGTTGTCGGAGGGTGTAACAACACTAACAGGGAAGGATTCAAGTTGCACCACTGGCCCGAAGATGCCAAAGTGGCAAGAAATCTGCCGCCAGACCCCCATTGAATGTGCCGGAGTGTCTTCACATTTGACCGGCGATGCTAAGACAGACATGGCACAGAGATGTATGGATAACCTGCAGATGCATTTGCAACGATTAAGTCAACGAAATCACAAAAGGTGAGTTTTGTTGATGTTGACTGCCAGCTAATCGATGCTAACATGCTATTTACCGGCGGTGCTAAAGCAGACATGGCACAGAGATGTATGGATAACCTGCAGATGCATTTGCAACTATATTACGTTTCCTTCCACCCACATTTACTGCAAAAAAAACACTTACCAATCGACGGATTTAAGTTGCCCCAGTGTCAAAAGATGCGAAAGTCCTGATCGTTTGGTCCGCACATTTTACCGGCGATGCTAACGCAGGTATTCGGCCATGCTATGACTATGAATTCGCTCAACAGCTTCAGTTTCTTCTTCAATACTTTCATACTCCAACCATCTGTTTCAATACATGCGTAATCTGTTGAATCGCTTAAGTCGCTGAAATCCGAGTTTGAATCCGAGCTAATGTCGCTATATCTTGCTGTGGTATTCCCATTGTTTGTTTACATTGGCAGCACTGTATGACGTCACAGGGAAATGGCCAGTGTCTTCGCAGAGAGCGAAAGTCAGGCACTTTAAAGCTTTATTTAAGGATATTCCGAGACCGGTAAAATTTTGAAAAAAAATTCAAAAAATACGACAAGCCACTGGGAACTGATTTTTATTGTTTTTAACCCTTTTGAAATTGTGATAATGTTCCCCTTTAAATGTGGTTATCTAGTTTCAAATGTACATACAGCTAGCGTAAATAGCATGTTAGCATCGATTAGTGTGGCATGTTAGCATCGATTAGCTGGCAGTCATGCCGTGACCAAATATGTCTGATTAGCACATAAGTCAACAACATCAACAAAACTCACCTTTGTGATTTCGTTGACTTAATGGTTATCCATACATCTCTGTGCCATGTCTGTCTTAGCATCGCCGGTCAAATGTGAAGACACTTTGGTACATTCAATGGGGGTCTGGCGGCAGATTTCTTGCCAGTAGTGCAACTTGAATCCCTCCCTGTTAGTGTTGTTACACCCTCCGACAACACACCGACGAGGCATGATGTCTCCAAGGTTCCAAAAAATAGTCGAAAAAACGGAAAATAACAGAGCTTAGACCCGGTGTTTGTAATGTGAAAATGAAAATGGCGGGTGTGTTACCTCGGAGACGTCACGTTCTGACGTCATCGCTAAAAGACCGATAAACAGAAAGGCGTTTAATTCGCCAAAATTCACCCATTTAGAGTTCGGAAATCGGTTAAAAAAATACATGGTCTTTTTTCTGCAACATCAAGGTATATATTGACGCTTACATAGGTCTGGTGATAATGTTCCCCTTTAAATTGATCGCAAATGTACTGTTCTGTTTGTCTTAGAAGATGTTTTTGCCTCTCATCCAAGTAGGATATTATTATTATCTTAGGCTAGCTGATAACTGTTTATGTAGACACAAGCAACTGCTAAGTGCTTGTCAGGCGGGGGGGACTGAAAATAAATTCAGGGTTACCCAACCTTTGTGATCGGCTTTAAAGGCCTACTGAAAGCCACTACTACCGACCACGCAGTCTGATAGTTTATATATCAATGATGAAATATTAACACTGCAACGGTTAAGTTGACTAAAATGCAATTTTAAATTTCCCGGGAGATTTATGTTGAAAACGTCGCAGAATGATGATGCGTGCTGTGACATGCCAGACTGTCAGGAAATATTAGCGCAGCACCACTTACGGCTAAAAGTCGTTTTGTTTTCATCGCGCAATTACCCAGTATTCTGGACATCCGTGTTGCTGGTTATTTAGCAATTTGTTTAATTAATAATGGAGAAGTCAAAGTAGAAAGATGGAGTTGGGAAGCTTTAGCCTTTAGCCACACAAACACACGGTGATTCCTTGTTTAAAATTCCCGGAGGTGAAGCCTTACTATGGATCAGAGCGGTCAAGCGAACATGGATCCCGACCACTTGTCAACCGGCAGGTTTCGGTGAGAAAATTGTGTTAAAAAAAAAATGGAGTTTGCGCCGTCCTTGTATCTGCTGTGACTGGCCTCAGGACACCCGTGGACACACCCCTCCGACTATCAGGTACTATTTAATCTCACTAAAACACTAGCAACACAATAGAAAGATAAGGGATTTCCCAGAATGATCCTAGTAAATGTGTCTAAAAACATCTGAGTCCGTCCCAATGCAATCGCCTTTTTTTTAAACATTTTTATTTTTTTTCTAGTCCTATCAATATTCTCAGCCACGAATCTTTCATCCTCACTCAAATTAATGGGGAAATTGTCGTTTTCTCGGTCCGAATAGCTCTTGCTGCTGGAGGCTCCCATTAAAAACAATGTGAGGACGTGAGGAGCTGTCACGACAAATTTCTTCCCTCCTAGAAAAACCTTCACCCCGGAAGAAATTTGGCGTGACAGCCCCTCCAATCCCTAAAGGACCCCAATGAGGGTGTGACAATACCAAGTTATATGACTCTTGAGGGTTACAGCTGCAACATTAGCAAAGCAAAAATAGCTTGAAAGGTTAGCATGCTGGAATGCTAATATTTTTTCCTCACCGTTATTTTTCGCCTACGACAATCAGCCAATTATAATGCTTTAAAAACAGGCAGCTGTGTGGGCTGCTTTAAGGTCCTTCCACCCTCCTTGGGGTCCTTCAAGCAGTTTCTTCCGGGGGGAAGGTTTTTGTAGGGGGGAAAAAAATGTGGCGTGACAGAGCCCTCACCCTTGTGACGTCATCGTCTGCGACTTCCGCTAAAGACAAGGTTTTTTTATCAGCACCAAAAGTTGCGAACTTTATTGTCGATGTTCTCTACTAAATCCTTTCAGCAAAAATATGGCAATATCGCGAAATGATCAAGTATGACACATAGAATGGACCTGCTATCCCCGTTTAAATAAGAACATCTCATTTCAGTAGGCCTTTAAAAGGCTCTAACCGGCAATGGCGATCGCTTTTTTTTTCACAACAATTAGTCGATACTGACCGGGGGCCGACCAATCGGCACATACCCATCAAAATTCATTCGGGTCAGGGTAATGGGGGACCTCGTCTCAGTATGGAAGTTCAGACTTCCTGGTCTCTGGTAACTTCTTCTGAGGCGTTTCTGGGGGTACTCTGGGATTGTGACCATACGTGAGGGTAGGAACTCGGTCAATACGTCTCAGCCTATAAGAGGCGTGTCTCCTGGTACCCGACTAAGATGGCTGTTAGGGCCAGTAGGGGCTGGCACGTGCACACATAGCTTGAGCCCCTGCCCTTTATTGCCTCGTCTTAAAAAGTGCCCTCTGCCTGTGTGTGTGTTTTTTTTTGTTTTGTTTTTTAAACAAGATTAATAAATTCCTGTAAAAAAACAAGACAAAACAAAAAAACAGAGGTACAAAAACTCCAAATTTTCTTGTAATACCGGGTTGTTTGATCCTGCCGCTTCCGACGGGGAGAGAGAGAGAGAGAGGGTGAGTGAGTAAGTGAATGAGAGAGAGGAGAGAGAGCCAACTGCGGCCTGAGGAGACGTGACAGTAAACCTGTGAGTTATGCTCTAGTTGCCGTCCACTTATTCAGCATCTAATATGGGTAATATTTCAGAAAAAAGCTGTATTATTCTATTGTTCAAAGTGTCAGCTTCTGTTTTTGCCAGACGTCGGAGCACGGCGCATCAATTCCGCACAGAGCAGAGCGGATCGTGCGGGACAGGAAGTAGTGTACAAAATACAAAATAAAACACCGGGTTAATTGTCAAAATAAAATGCACTGTGTTTACGGCGAATCACATTTCCTTCACAGTAGAGGTTTAGATATAAAGTTCTATTGCGTTTCAGTTGTTTAGTCCGAGCATTAGTGAGAAAGACCATAAGTTACAACTTGATGGTGTTTTCATCAAGTTAAAGGAAGAAGGACAGAGAGAGGGTGAGTAAGTGAATGAGAGAGAGGAGAGAGAGCCAAGTGCGGCCTGAGGAGACGTGACAGTAAACCTGTGAGTTATGGTCTAGTCGCCGTCCACTTATTCAGCATCTAATATGGGTGATATTTCAGAAAAACGCTGTATTTTTCTATTATTCAATGTGTCAGCTTCTGTTTTTGCCGGACGTCGGAGCACGGCGCATCAATTCCGCACAGAGCAGAGCGGATCGTGCGGGACAGGAAGTAGTGTACGAAATACAAAATAAAACACCGGGTTAATTTTCAAAATAAAATTCACTGTGTTTACGGCGGATCACATTTCTTTCACAGTAGAGGTTTAGATATAAAGTTCTATTGCGTTTCAGTTGTTTAGTCCGAGCATTAGTGAGAAAGACCATAAGTTACAATTTGATGGTGTTTTCATCAAGTTAAAGGAAGAAGGACAGATTTTCACATTGAAGTTTTTTTCATTTGGGTTTCTATTTTATTTTATTTTTTTCGAAGTTCATGTTGCACTGTTCAATGTTCAATATTAAAGTGCTTATCTTTAACAATAAATAGCCTAATAATAAACCAATGTTTTGCTGCTTTTCATGTCTTCCAAGCCTATGTGACAATAATTTGTTGACACAAAAGAAATGGCAATCACTTTTACCTACAAAGGACACACAGCTAAGTAGTTAGCTTTCTAATAGAACATTTAATTTTACATTAATTTCCATATTGTGTAAAGGACCAAAAAAAAAAATGTTCCCGCCCTTTTCTGACTTTGAGCCCCTGCCTCTTTATAATCATGTGCACTCACAAACACTTACATGCAGAGATCATGTGAGCGAACTGGGTTGCTGAATTTCCCCCCAGGTATCAATAAAGTACTTTCTATTCTATTCTATTCTACAAACCCCGTTTCCATATGAGTTGGGAAATTGTGTTAGATGTAAATATAAACAGAATACAATTATTTGCAAATCATTTTCAACCCATATTCAGTTGAATGCATTACAAGATACTTTATGTTCAAACTCATAAACTTTTTTTTTTTTTTTGCAAATAATTAACTTAGAATTTCATGGCTGCAACACGTGCCAAAGTAGTTGGGAAAGGGCATGTTCACCACTGTGTTACATCACCTTTTCTTTTAACAACACTCAATAAACGTTTGGGAACTAAGGAAACTAAAATTGTTGAAGCTTTGAAAGTGGAATTCTTTCCCATTCTTGTTTTATGTAGAGCTTCAGTCATTCAACAGTCCAGGGTCTCGCTGTTGTATTTTACACTTCATAATGTGTACGATGGGAGACAGGTCTGGACTGCAGGCGGGCCAGGAAAGTACCCGCACTCTTATTTTTACAAAGCCATGCTGTTGTAACACGTGATGAATGTGGATTGACATTGTCTTGCTAAAATAAGCAGGGGCGTCCATGAAAAAGACGGCGCTTAGATGGCAGTATATGTTGTTCCAAAACCTGTATGTACCTTTCAGCATTAATGGTGCCTTCACAGATGTGTAAGTTACCCATGCCTTGGGCACTAATGCACCCCCATACCATCACACATGCTGGCTTTTGAACTTTGCGTCGATAACAGTCTGGATGGTTCGCTTCCCCTCTGGTCCGGATGACACGATGTCGAATATTTCCAAAAACAATTTGAAATGTGGACTCGTCAGACCACAGAACACTTTTCCACTTTGCATCCGTCCATCTTAGATGACCTTGGGCCCAGAGAAGCATGCGGCGTTTCTGGATGTTGTTGATAAATGGCTTTCGCTTTGCATAGTAGAGCTTTAACTTGCACTTACAGATGTAGCGACGAATTGTATTTAGTGACAGTTGTTTTCTGAAGTGTTCCTGAGCCCATGTGGTGATATCCTTTAGAGATTGATGTTGGTTTTTGATACAGTGCTGTCTAAGGGGTCGAAGATCACGGTCATTCAATGTTGGTTTCCGGCCATGCCGCTTTTGTGGAGTGATCTCTCCAGATTCTCTGAACCTTTTGATAATATTATGGAGCGTAGATGTTGAAACCCCTAAATTTCTTGCAATTGCACTTTGAGAAACGTTGTTCTTAAACTGTTTGACTATTTGCTCACGCAGTTGTGGACAAAGGGGTGTACCTCGCCCCATCCTTTCTTGTGAAAGACTGAGCATTTTTTGGGAAGCTGTTGTAACACGTGGCTTGGCATTGTCTTGCTGAAATAAGCAGGGGCGTCCATGATAACGTTGCTCGGATGACAACATATGTTGCTCCAAAACCTGTATGGACCATTCAGCATTAATGGTGCCTTCACAGATGTGTAAGTTACCCATACCTTGGGCACTAATGCACCCCCATACCATCACAGATGCTGGCTTTTCAACTTTGCGCCTATAACAATCCGGATATTTATTTTTCTCTTTGTTCCAGAGGACACCACGTCCACAGTTTCTAAATATAATTTGAAATGTGGACTCGTCAGACCACAGAACCCTTTTCCACTTTGCATCAGTCCATCTTAGATGAGCTCGGGCCCAGAGAAGCCAGTGGCATTCCTTGGTGTTGTTGATAAATGGGTTTTGATTTGCATAGCAGAGTTTAAACTTGCACTTACAGATGTTGCAACCAACTGTAGTTACTGACAGTGGTTTTATGAAGTGTTCCTGAGCCCATGTGGTCAATCAATCAATAAATCAATGTTTACTTATATAGCCCTAAATCACTAGTGTCTCAAAGGGCTGCACAAACCACTACGACATCCTCGGTAGGCCCACATAAGGGCAAGGAAAACTCACACCCAGTGGGACGTCGGTGACAATGATGACTATGAGAACCTTGGAGAGGAGGAAAGCAATGGATGTCGAGCGGGTCTAACATGATACCGTGAAAGTTCAATCCATAACGGATCCAACACAGTCGCGAGAGTCCAGTCCAAAGCGGATCCAACACAGCAGCGAGAGTCCCTTTCACAGCGGAGCCAGCAGGAAAACATCCCAAGAGGAGGCGGGTCAGCAGCGCAGAGATGTCCCCAGCCGATACACAGGCAAGCAGTACATGGCCACCGGTGTGGTGATATCCTTTACACACTGATGTCTGTTTTTGATGCAGTACCGCCTGAGGGATCAAAGGTCAATAATATCATCGCTTACGTGCAGATTTCTCCAGATTCTCTGAACCTTTTGATGATTTTACGGACCGTAGATGGTAAAAGCCCTAAATTCCTTGCAACAGCTCGTTGAGAAATGTTGTTCTAAAACTGTTTTTGGTGACCCTCGCCCCATCCTTGTTTGTGAATTACTTAGCATTTCATGGAAGCTGCTCTTATACCCAATCATGGCACCCACCTGTTCCCAATGAGCCTGCACACCTATGGGATGTTTCATATAAGTGTTTGATGAGCATTCCTCAACTTTATCAGTATTTATTGCCACCTTTCCCAACTTCTTTGTCAGGTGTTGCTGGCATCAAATTCTAAAGTTGATAATTATTTGCCCCCAAAAAAATGTTTCAGTTTGAACATGAAATATGTTGTCTTTGTAGCATATTCAACTGAATATGGGTTGAAAATGATTTGCAAATCATTGTATTCTGTTTATATTTACATCCATCCATCCATCATCTTCCGCTTATCCGAGGTCGGGTCGCGGGGGCAGCAGCCTAAGCAGGGAAGCTCAGACTTCCCTCTCCCCAGCCACTTCGTCTAGCTCTTCCCGGGGGATCCCGAGGCGTTCCCAGGCCAGCCGGGAGACATAGTCTTCCCAACGTGTCCTGGGTCTTCCCCGTGGCCTCCTACCGGTTGGACGTGCCCTAAACACCTCCCTAGGGAGGCGTTCAGGTGGCATCCTGACCAGATGCCCGAACCACCTCATCTGGCTCCTCTCCATGTGGAGGAGCAGCGGCTTTACTTTGAGTTCCTCCCGGATGGCAGAGCTTCTCACCCCATCTCTAAGGGAGAGACCCAAACTCATTTGGGCCGCTTGTACCCGTGATCTTATCCTTTCGGTCATGACCCAAAGCTCATGACCATATGTGAGGATGGGAACGTAGATCGACCGGTAAATTGAGAGCTTTGCCTTCCGGCTCAGCTCCTTCTTCACCACAACGGATCGGTACAACGTCCGCATTACTGAAGACGCCGCACCGATCCGCCTGTCGATCTCACCATCCACTCTTCCCTCACTCGTGAACAAGACTCCTAGGTACTTGAACTCCTCCACTTGGGGCAGGGTCTCCTCCCCAACCCGGAGATGGCACTCCACCCTTTTCCGGGCGAGAACCATGGACTCTGACTCGCTTCACACTCGGCTGCGAACCGATCCAGTGAGAGCTGAAGATCCCGGTCAGATGAAGCCATCAGGACCACATAGTCTGCAAAAAGCAGAGACCTAATCCTGCGGTCACCAAACCGGAACCCCTCAACGCCTTGACTGCGCCTAGAAATTCTGTTTATATTTACATCTAACACAATTTCCCAACTCATATGGAACCGGGGTTTGTATCATGAATTGAATTTCGCTTGTGGCTGAGAGCAGTATGATGCTGTGTGTGTCAGGCCGTCAGCCACCAGAGGCGGGCAGTCATCAGCAGTGAGCGCACTCGAGGCGTCGATCACCCACAAACCATTCGTGACTACGTGAGTGCCACCGAACCTCCACTTGGCTAACAAATGTTAGCAAACACTAACGTCGTTCCTGTGCAAGGCAGACCTTGCTCGCACTGTACTGCGCGGCTGCAGGCCAACACGTCACCTCTCTGCATCTGCTGTATCGCGCTCGCTACCTCACCCTCCTGGTGACCGGCGAGGACCATCCCCAGGTGGCAGAGCTGGATGTAAGTTTACGTTTCAAAACCCGCCTTAAAAACTTGGATTCAAGACGCTCGCGTTGTCCTCAGAGCATGCTGGGTGTGGTCCTTCACGGCCTGATGGAGTTGGACCTCTCCTTGAAGTTCCTGCACAACGCCTCGGTTCTAACCTCCAAGTACCACGGTGACATGTCCACCAAGCACGCACACAGGTGCCACCTGGTGATGACTGGGAGGGGTCATGGTGGAGGTTTACCTCACATTCATGTTGTTTTTTTTTTGTCCTCCGTTCAGCCATCATCTTCTGGCCATGTTGCACCACAGCAGAGGAGACTCTGAGTCAGCGTTGCGCCACGAGAACAAGGCGCGTTCGATATACGAGACACAGGTGAGTTGATCGATGCCGACGTCGCACGGCCTTTGTCACATGACCTTGTTGAAGGCGTCGGAGGGCCACGCGAGGAGCAGGGAGAGCTTGGAGTGCCTGAAGGACCTGACTCGACAGCAGGACAGCAACTTGACTCCGCCTCCTCAGGTGCGTGCATGCAAATGAGCGCCAACGCATACAAACCCCGTTTCCATATGAGTCGGGAAATTGTGTTGTATGTAAATATAATGATTTGCAAATCCTTTTCAACCCATATTCAGTTGAATATGCTACAAAGACAACATATTTGGTGTTCAATCAATCAATAAATCAATCAATGTTTACTTATATAGCCCTAAATCACTAGTGTCTCAAAGGGCTGCACAAACCACAACACAAACCACTACGACATCCTCGGTAGGCCCACATAAGGGCAAGGAAAACTCACACCCAGTGGGACGTCTGTGACAATGATGACTATGAGAACCTTGGAGAGGAGGAAAGCAATGGATGTCGAGCGGGTCTAACATGATACTGTGAAAGTTAAATCCACAATGGATCCAACACAGTCGCGAGAGTCCAGTCCAAAGCGGATCCGACACAGCAGCGAGAGTCCCGTTCACAGCGGAGCCAGCAGGAAACCATCCCAAGCGGAGGCGGATCAGCAGCGCAGAGATGTCCCCAGCCGATACACAGGCGAGCAGTACATGGCCACCGGATCGGACCGGACGCCCTCTACAAGGGAGAGTGGGACATAGGAGAAAAAAGAAAATAAACGGCAGATCAACTGGTCTAAAAAGGGAGTCTATTTAAAGGCTAGAGTATACAAATGAGTTTTAAGGTGAGACTTAAATGCTTCTACTGAGGTGGCATCTCGAACTGTTACCGGGAGGGCATTCCAGAGTACTGGAGCCCGAACGGAAAACGCTCTATAGCCCGCAGACTTTTTTTGGGCTTTGGGAATCACTAATAAGCCGGAGTCTTTTGAACGCAGATTTCTTGCCGGGACATATGGTACAATACAATCTGCAAGATAGGATGGAGCTAGACCGTGTAGTATTTTATACGTAAGTAGTAAAACCTTAAAGTCACATCTTAAGTGCACAGGAAGCCAGTGCAGGTGAGCCAGTACAGGTATATATGTATGTATATATGTATATAAAGGTATATACAGTACAGGCGTAATGTGATCAAACTTTCTTGTTCTTGTCAAAAGTCTAGCAGCCGCATTTTGTACCAACTGTAATCTTTTAATGCTAGACATGGGGAGACCCGAAAATAATACGTTACAGTAATCGAGACGAGACGTAACAAACGCATGGATAATGATCTCGGCGTCTTTAGTGGACAAAATGGAGCGAATTTTAGCGATATTACGGAGATGAAAGAAGGCCGTTTTAGTAACGCTTTTAATGTGTGACTCAAAGGAGAGAGTTCAAACTCATATTTTATTTTTTTTGCAAATAATAACTAACTTAGAAATTCATGGCTGCAACACGTGCCAAAGTAGTTGGGAAAGGGCATGTTCACCTCTGTGTTACATCACCCTTTTCTTTTAACACTCAATAAACATTTGGGAACTGAGGAAACTAATTGTTGAAGCTTTGAAAGTGGAATTATTTCACGGTGGCAGAGGGGTTAGTGCGTCTGCCTCACAATGCGAAGTTCCTGCAGTCCTGGGTTCAAATCCAGGCTCGGGAACTTTCTGTGTGGATTTTGCATGTTCTCTCCTTGAATGCGTGGGTTCCCTCCGGGTACTCCGGCTTCCTCAAACTTCCAAAGACATGCACCTGGGGATAGGTTGATTGGCAACACTAAATTGGCCCTAGTGTGTGAATGTGAGTGTGAATGTTGTCTGTTTATCTGTGTTGGCCCTGCGATGAGGTGGCGACTTGTCCAGGGTGTACAGCGCCTTCCGCCCGATTGTAGCTGAGATAGGCGCCAGCGCCCCCCGCGACCCCAAAAGGGAATAAGCGGTAGAAAATGGATGGATGTTTTATGTAGAGCTTTAGTCCTTCAACAGTCCGGGGTCTCCGCTGTTCTGTTTTACGCTTCATAATGCGCCACAAATTTTTGATTGGAGACAGGTCTGGACTGCAGGCGGACCAGGAAAGTACCCGCACTCTTTTACTACGAAACCACGCTGTTGTAACACGTGGCTTGGCATTGTCTTGCTGAAATAAGCAGGGGCGTCCATGATAGCATTTCTTGGATGACAACATGTTGCTCCAAAACCTGTATGTACCTTTCAGCATTAATGGTGCCTTCACAGATGTGTAAGTTACCCATGCCTTGGGCACTAATGCACCCCCATACCATCAAAGATGTGAGCTTTTGAACTTTGAGCCTATAACAATCCGGATGGTTATTTGGAAACTGTGGACACCACGTTCACAGTTTCCAAATATAATTTGAAATATGGACTCGTCAGACCACAGAACAGTTTTCCACTTTGCATCAGTCCATCTCAGATTAGCTCGGGCCCAGCGAAGCCAGTGGCGTTCCTGGGTGTTGTTGATAAATGGGTTTTGCTTTGCATAGTAGAGTTTTAACTTGCACTTACAGATGTTGCAACCAACTGTAGTTACTGACAGTGGTTTTCTGAAGTGTTCCTGAGCACATGTGGTGATATCCTTTACACACTGATGTCGGTTTTTGATGCAGTACCGCCTGAAGGATCAAAGGTCCGTAATATCATCGCTTACGTGCAGTGATTTCTCCAGATTCTCTGAACCTTTTGATGATTTTACGGGCCGTAGATGGTAAAATCCCTAAATTCCTTGCAATATCTCGTTGAGAAATGTTGTTCTAAAACTGTTTTTGGTGACCCTCGCCCCATCCTTGTTTGTGAATTACTTAGCATTTCATGGAAGCTGCTTTTATACCCAATCATGGCACCCACCTGTTCCCAATTAGCCTGCACACCTGTGGGATGTTCCAAATAAGTGTTTGATGAGTATTTCTCAACTCTATCAGTATTTATTGCCACCTTTCCCAACTTCTTTGTCAGGTGTTGCTGGCATCAAATTCTAAAGTTAATGATTATTTACACACAAGAAAAATGTTTATTAGTTTGAACATCAAATATGTTGTCTTTGTAGCATATTCAACTGAATATGGGTTGAAAGGGATTTGCAAATCATTGTATTCTGTTTATATTTACATCTAACACAATTTCCCAACTCATATGGAAACGGGGTTTGTACTTAGACTTGTAATGTTTGTGTCTTTCCAGTTCTTCCAAAAGATGCTGCAACAGCTCAACATGACCTGTGGAGACCCACTCATTCCTCCCAGGTGGGGATCTTCTCATAAACGACTTGTTGTGAAAAAGAACTTAGATTTTTTTTTCCCCCCTTCCCTTAGAGCTGAAGATAACGCACAGCTGAGAGTGCGAGAAGTCAAAGTTCAAGACCTGGAGAAGCTGTTGTCGTCCAACATCTAGTGCCGCCTTCATGGAGGAGACCGAAGTATTTGATAGCAGTTTTGTTGTACACCTGCCAGAAGGTCTTACTGGGACACATGACTTGAATATGATATCAAGTCACATTAATATTAGATTACAGTCCACTTTGTCATTGCTCATGTCACAATTACAGAGCAACCAAATGCAGTTACCATTTAACCAGAGGTGCTTATAAGCAAAAAATGAAATGTTTTCTGTTGTTAAAGGCCTACTGAAAGCCACTACTAGCGACCACGCAGTCTGATAGTTTATATATCAATGATGAAATATTAACATTGCAACACATGCCAATACGGCCTTTTTAGTTGACTAAATTGCAATTTTAAATCTCCCGCAAAGTTTCCTGTTAGTGATTTTAGCCCAGCACCACTTACGGCTAAAAGTCGTCTCTTTTCATCGCATAATTTTTTGGACATCTGTGTTGCTGAATCTTTTGCAATTTGTTCAATTAATAATGGAGACGTCAAAGAAGAATGCTGTTGTTGGAAAGCGGTGTATTGCAGCTGCCTTTAGCAACCGAAACACAGCCGGTGTTTCTTTGTTTGTTGTGAAGCTTTAACACAGAGCGGTCAAGCGAACATCAATCAATCAATCAATGTTTACTTATATAGCCCTAAATCACTAGTGTCTCAAAGGGCTGCACAAACCACTACGACATCCTCGGTAGGCCCACATAAGGGCAAGGAAAACTCACACCCAGTGGGACGTCGGTGACAATGACGACTATGAGAACATGATACTGTGATACTGATGATACTGATGACTATGAGAACATATGAGAACATGATACTGTGAAAGATCAATCCATAATGGATCCAACACAGTCGCGAGAGTCCAGTCCAAAGCGGATCCAACACAGCAGCGAGAGTCCCGTTCACAGCGGGGCCAGCAGGAAACCATCCCAAGCGGAGGCTGATCAGCAGCGCAGAGATGTCCCCAGCCGATGCACAGGCGAGCAGTACATGGCCACCGGATCGGACCGGACTCCCTCCACATTTCTCTACATCAACCAGCAAGTTTTTGGATGGGCAAATTGTGATATTAAGTCGGCTCGACTTGAGTGGATTACGCGACCTGTCAAAAAGGCAGCTGTGATCTTGGCTCCTCCATTGGCTTCTCTCAGAGACACTGGCGTTCACCGCAGCCCTCCGACTTTCAGGTATGACTTTATGATCCCACTAAAACACTAGTAACACAATAAGCAGATAAGGGATTTTCCAGAATTATCCCAGTAAATCAATCAATGTTTATTTATATAGCCCCAAATCACAAATGTCTCAAAGGGCTGCACAAATCATTACGACTACGACATCCTCGGAAGAACCCACAAAAGGGCAAGGAAAACTCACACCCAGTGGGCAGGGAGAATTCACATCCAGTGGGACGCCAGTGACAATGCTGACTATGAGAAACCTTGGAGAGGACCTCAGATGTGGGCAACCCCCCCCCCCCTCCCCTCTAGGGGACCGAAAGCAATGGATGTCGAGCGGGTCTAACATGATACTGTGAAAGTTCAATCCATAATGGATCCAACACAGTCGCGAGAGTCCCGTTCACAGCGGAGCCAGCAGGAAAACATCCCAAGCGGAGGCGGATCAGCAGCGCAGAGACGTCCCCAGCCGATACACAGGCGAGCAGTACATGGCCACCGGATCGGACCGGAGAGTGGGACATAGGAGAAAAAGAAAAGAAACGGCAGATCAACTGGTCTAAAAAGGGAGTCTATTTAAAGGCTAGAGTATACAAATGAGTTTTAAGGTGGCTCCAACACAGCCGCGAGAGTTCAGTTCAAAGCGGATCCAAGACAGCAGCGAGAGTCCCGTCCACAGGAAACCATCCCAAGCGGAGGCGGATCAAGCTAATACCATTTTTTTTTTTTTTGTGCCTCACTCTAACTTTCCTCGTCCACAAATCTTCCATCCTCGCTCAAATTAATGGGGAACTCGTCGCTTTCTCGGTCCGAATTGCACCTGCTGCTGGTGGCTATGATTACAAACAATGTGAGGAGCCCTACAACCCGTGACGTCACACGCACATCGTCTACTACTTCCGGTACATGCAAGGCTTTTTTATTAGCGACCAAAAGTTGCAAACTTTGACGTCGATGTTCTCTACTAAATCCTTTCAGCAAAAATATGGCAATATGACGAAATGATCAAGTATGACACATAGAATGGACCTGCTATCCCCGTTTAAATAAGAACATCTCATTTCAGTAGGCCTTTGATGGTATTTACAGACCAGAACAGGTTAAAAACAAATATACATATATATTTATAGGATTTACAGTATGTATAGCAGTGCAACAAAGTAGTGGGAATCAATCCAGGTCACCCAAATAAACTTTGATTGATTGACTTTGACCTCCTGGTGTGGTGCAGGGCTAACCTCCAGTAGGGAGACATCTGTAGGGAGGAAGCTGTTTCTGTCATTTTCATCATAGGTACACTTCAACTGTGAGAGACAGAATGTGAAAAAAAATCCAGGAATTCACATTGTAGGAATTTTAAAGAATTTATTTGTAAATTATGGTGGAAAATAAATATTTGGTCAACCATTCAAAGGAGGTTTTGGCTCAAAATGTCACTATACATGGCCCCATTCATTCTTTCCTTAACACGGATCAATCGTCCTGTCCCTTTAACAAAAAACAGCCCCAAAGCATGATGTTTCCACCCCCATGCTTCACAGTAGGTATGGTGTTCTTGGGATGCAACTCAGTATTCTTCTTCCTCCAAACACGACGAGTTGAGTTTATACCAAAAAGTTATATTTTAGTTCCATCTGACCACATGACATTCTCCCAATCCTCTGCTGTATCATCCATGTATCCATTTTGGTATCAACTCAACTCGTCGTGTTTATTTGTTTCAGCAAGACAATGCCAAGCCACATTCAGCACGTGTTACAACAGCGTGGCTTCGTAAAAAAAGAGTGCGGGTACTTTCCTGGCCCGCCTGCAGTCCAGACCTGTCTCCCATCAAAAATGTGTGGTGCATTATGAAGCGTAAAATACGACAGCGGGGACCCCGAACTGTTGAAGGACTGAAGCTCTACATAAAACAAGAATGGGAAAGAATTTCACTTTCAAAGCTTCAACAATTAGTTTCCTCAGTTCCCAAACATTTATTGAGTGTTGTTAAAAGAGAAGGTGATGTAACACAGTGGTGAACATGCCCTTTCCCAACTACTTTGGCACGTGTTGCAGCCATTAAATTGTAATTTAATGATTATTTGCACAAAAAAAAAAAAGTTTTTGAGTTTGAACATCAAATATGTTGTCTTTGTAGTGCATACAATTGAATATGGGTTGAAAAGGACTTGCAAATCATTGTATTCAGTTTATATTTAAATCTAACACAATTTCCCAACTCATATGGAAACAAGGTTTTTACCTAGCACCTCCAATGAGGTGGTGACTTGTCCAGGGTGTACGCCACATACCGCAGCTGAAGTGAAGTGAAGTGAATGATATTTATATAGCGCTTTTCTCTAGTGGCTCAAAGCGCTTTTACATAGTGAAACCCGATATCTAAGTTACATTTAAACCAGTGTGGGTGGCACTGGGAGCAGGTGGGTAAAGTGCCTTGCCCAAGGACACAACGGCAGTGACTAGGATGACGGAAGCGGGAATCGAACCTGCAACCCTCAAGTTGCTGGCACGGCCGCTCTACCAACCGAGATAGGCTCCAGCGACCCCCCCGCAACCCCTAAAGGAACAAGCGGTAGAAAAGGGATGTATGGATGGATTACTTACTTACTTACTTAGGCCCATCGCTCCCAATGGAGCATAGGCCATCAATGACTCCTCTCCATGCAGCACGGTTTTGGGCTGTCCTTTCCGCCTCTCCCCAGCTGGTTCCCAACCTCTTCAGCTCCGCCTCAGAGTCCCGCCTCCAGGTGTTTTTAGGCCGTCCCCTCTTCCTCTTTCCCTGTGGGTTCCACGTCAAGGCTTGCCGTGTGATGGTAGTTGCTGGTTTCCTAAGGGTGTGCCCAACCCAACCCCACTTTCTCCTTAGTATTTGTTTCTCCACTGGCTCTTGATTCCCTTTCCTCCAGAGTTCCTCGTTGCTGATTTTGTTTGGCCACCAAATCCTGAAAATCCTCTTCAGACAACTGTTAATAAACGTTTGTAACCTTTGTACGGTCTTCTTTGTCATCCTCCACGTTTCAGAGCCGTAGAGAAGGACGGATTTTATGTTTGAATTGAAGATCCGGACTTTGGTTGTCATAGATATCTCCTTGGAGGACCAGATGCTCTTCAGGATGATGAAGGCTGCTCTTGCTTTTCCAATTCTTGCTGTTACATCTTTGTCGGTGCCACCCTGTTTATCCACGATGCTGCCCAAGTAGGTGAAGGAGTCTATTTCCTGGATAATTTCCTCTTCTATTACTATTGGATTGTTGGTCAAGTTATTAAACTTCATTATGTTGGTTTTCTTCCTGTTTATCCTTAGCCCTACGCCTAGAGATGTCTTGACCAATTCGGTGGTCTTTTCCTGCATCTGCCTGTGGTTGTGCGAGAGGAGCGCCAGGTCGTCTGCGAAGTCTAAGTCATCCAGTTGCGTCCACAGGGTCCACTGAATACCGTTTTTCTTTCCTGATGTTGTGTTCTTCATGATCCAGTCAATAACTAATAGGAACATGAAGGGTGATAGGAGGCATCCTTGCCGAACTCCGGTCCTGACCTCAAAACTATCAGACACTTGGCCTGCATGTAGCACCTTGCATGTCATTCCTTGGTAGGTTTTCTGAATCAGGCTGATGATTTTCTCTGGAATCCCGTAGTGCCGCAGTAGTTTCCACAGTGTCTCCCTGTCCACACTGTCGAAGGCTTTTTCATAGTCTACGAAATTTACATATAGGGAAGAGTTCCATTCAATAGATTGTTCCACAATGATGCGGAGAGTGCAGATCTGGTCTGTGCAGGATCTGTTGCTTCGGAATCCGGCTTGCTGGTCTCTCAGGAAAGGGTCCACAGCTTTGCTCATCCTGTCCAGTAGTATGCGGTTGAGAATTTTTCCTGGGACTGAAAGCAGGGTTATTCCTCTGTAGTTGTTGCAGCTGGTGAGATCACCCTTTTTTGGGATCTTGATGAGGGTTCCCTCTCTCCAGTCTTCTGGGATTGTCTCTTCCTCCCAGATCTTTGAAAAAAGGCTGTGCAGCATATTGACAGCAGTCTTTAGGTCAGCTTTGATAGCTTCTGCTGGTATTCCATCTGGTCCTGCAGCTTTCCCAGTATGGATGGATTACTACATATTTATTGGTGTATTGTTTTCATACCTCGCTGCCAGGCCACTGGTAATCCATAATTTATCTTATTTAAACGCAGAATAAAAAGTGACAACATTTATTATTGTTATAAAACATGCGCCACACTCACTATGACACAAGGTCATAAAACAAAATAAATGGGAATATTAGCATTAGGGCTACGAATCTTTGGGTGTCCCACGATTCGATTCAATATCGATTCTTGGGATCGCGAATCGATTATATATCGATTTTTTTCGATTCAACTCGATTTTCGATTCGAAAACGATATTTTTCCGATTCAAAATGATTCTGTATTCATTCAATACATAGGATTTCAGCAGGATCTACCCCAGTCTGCTGATATGCTAGTAGATTTTTGTAAAAAGCTTTTATAATTGTAAAGGACAATGTTTTATCAACTGATTGCAATAATGTAAATTTGTTTTAACTATTAAACGAACCAAAAATATGACTTATTTTATCTTTGTGAAAACATTGGACACAGTGTGTTGTCAAGCTTATTAGATGCGATGCAAGTGTAAGCCACTCTGACACTATTGTTTATTTTTATTTTTATAAATGTCTAATGATGATGTCAGAGGGATTTTTAATCACTGCTATGCTGAAATTATAACTAATATTGATACTGTTGTTGATAATATTCATTTTTGTTTCACTACTTTTTGGTTTGTGTCTCCTCTCAATTGCTCTGTTTATTGCAGTTCTGAGTGTTGCTGGGTCAGGTTCGGTTTTGGAATTGGATTGCATTGTTATGGTATTGCTGTGTGTATCCCTTGAGGAGGGGGTCCGGTCTGGTGGGCATGGATGAAGTGCTGGCTGTCCAGAGTCGGGACCCCAGATGGACCGCTCGCCTGTGTATCGGTTGGGGACATCTCTGCGCCGCTGATCCGCCTCCGCTTGGGATGGTTTCCTGTTGGCTCCACCTTGGATGGGACTCTCGCTACTATATTGGATCCACTTTGGACTTGTTTCGGGCTCCAGTACTCTGGAATGCCCTCCCGGTAACAGTTCGAGATGCCACCTCAGTAGAAGCATTTAAGTCTCACCTTAAAACTCATTTGTATACTCTAGTTTTTAAATAGACTCCCTTTTTAGACCAGTTGATCTGCCGTTTCTTTTCTTTTTCTTCTATGTCCCACTCTCCCTTGTGGAGGGGGTCCGGTCCGATCCGGTGGCCATGTACTGCTTGCCTGTGTATCGGCTGGGGACATCTCTGCGCTGCTGATCCGCCTCCGCTTGGGATGGTTTCCTGCTGGCTCCGCTGTGAACGGGACTCTCGCTGCTGTGTTGGATCCGCTTTGGACTGGACTCTCGCGACTGTGTTGGATCCATTGTGGATTGAACTTTCACAGTATCATGTTAGACCCGCTCGACATCCATTGCTTTCCTCCTCTCTAAGGTTCTCATAGTCATCGTTGTCACCGACGTCCCACTGGGTGTGAGTTTTCCTTGCCCTTATGTGGGCCTACCGAGGATGTCGTAGTGGTTTGTGCAGCCCTTTGAGACACTAGTGATTTAGGGCTATATAAGTAAACATTGATTGATTGATTGATTGATTCTCACGGTTATGTTAGATCCACTATGGATTGGACTTTCACAATATCATGTTAGATCCTCTCGACATCCATTGCTTTCGGACCCCTAGGGGGTTTCCCACATATGCAGTCCTCTCCAAGGTTTCTCATAGTCATCAATGTCACCGATGTCCCACTGGGGTGAGTTTTCCTTGCCCTTATGTGGGCTCTACCGAGGATGTTGTTGTGGTTTGTGCAGCCCTTTGAGACACTAGTGATTTAGGGCTACATAAATAAACATTGATTGTTTGAATCAATCTTGAAATTGTGGCTTATTTGGTCTGAATCGCTCTAGCTGCTGGTGGCCATGATTGTAAACAATGTGAGGATGTGAAGAGTTCTACAACCCGTGACGTCACGCGCATATCGTCTGCTACTTTCGGTACAGGCAAGGTTTTTTTTATCAGCGACCAAAAGTTGCGAACTTTATGGTGGATGTTCTCTACTAAATCCTTTCAGCAAAAATATGGCAATATCGCGAAATGATCAAGTATGACACATAGAATGGACCTGCTATCCCCGTTTGAATAAGAACATCTCATTTCAGTAGGCCTTTAAAGGCTAGACTATACAAATGCGGTCCTCTCCAAGGTTTCTCATAGTCGTCATTGTCGATGTCCCACCAAGGTGAGTTTTTCCTTGCCCATATGTTGGCTCTACCGAGGATGTCGTCGTGGTTTGTGCAGCCCTTTGAGACACTTGTGATTTAGGGCTATATAAATAAACATTTATTGATTGATTGATGGGCTTCACGGTGGCAGAGGGGTTAGTGCGTCTGCCTCACACTACGAAGGTCCTGAGTAGTCGGGGTTCAATCCTGGGCTAGGGATCTTTCTGTGTGGAGTTTGCATGTTCTCCCCGTGACTGCGTGGGTTCCCTCCGGGTACTCCGGCTTCCTCCCACCTCCAAAGACATGCACCTGGGGATAGGTTGATTGGCAACACTAAATTGGCCCTAGTGCAGTGGTTCTCAAATGGGGGCACTTGAAGGTATGCCAAGGGGTACGTGAGAGTTTTTATAAATATTCTAAAAATAGCAATAATTCAAAAATCCTTTCTAAATATATTTATTGAATAATACTTCAACTAAATATGAATGTAAGTTTATAAACTGTGAAAAGAAATGCAATATTCAGTGTTGACAGCTAGATTTTTTGTGGACATGTTCCATAAATATTGATGTTAAAGATTTCTTTTTTTGTGAAGAAATGTTCAGAATTAAGTTCATGAATCCAGATGGATCTCTATTACAATCCCCAAAGAGGACACTTTAAGTTGATGATTACTTCTATGTGTAGAAATCTTTATTTATAATTGAATCACTTGTTTATTTTTCCGACAAGTTTTTAGTTATTTTTATATCTTTTTTTCCAAATAGTTCAAGAAAGACCACTACAAATGAGCAATATATTGTACTGTTATACAATTTAATAAATCAGAACCTGATGACATAGTGTAGTATTTTACGGCGACATAGCTCGGTTGGTAGAGCGGCCGTGCCAACAACTCGAGGGTTGCAGGTTCGATTCCCGCTTCCACCATCCTAGTCACTGCTGTTGTGTCCTTGGGCAAGACACTTTACCCACCTGCTCCCAGTGCCACCTACACTGGTTTAAATGTAACTTAGATATTGGGTTTCACTATGTAAAGCGCTTTGAGTCACTAGAGAAAAGCGCTATATAAATATAATTCACTTTACTTCACTTCACCTCCTTATCTCTTTTTTTAAACCAAAAATGCTTTGCTCTGATTAGGGGGTACTTGAATTAGAAAAGTGTTCACAGGGGGTAGATAACTGAAAAAAAGGTTGAGAACCAATGCCCTAGTGTGTGAATGTTGTCTGTCTATCTGTTGTGGCCCTGCGAGGAGGTGGCGACTTGTCCAGGGTGTACCTTGCCTTCCCCCTGATTGTAGCTGAGATAGGCACATGCACCCCGCGATCCCAATGGGAAAAAGCGGTAGAAAATGGATTGATGGATGACTGATTAATTGATCCATCCATCCATCCATCCATCATCTTCCGCTTATCCGAGGTCGGGTCGCGGGGGCAACAGCCTAAGCAGGGAAACCCAGACTTCCCTCTCCCCAGCCACTTCGTCTAGCTCTTCCCGAGGGATCCCGAGGCGTTCCCAGGCCAGCCGGGATTGATAAAAAAATTAAATTATAAAAAAAAATAAAAATTTATTTTTTTAAAAATGGAATCAATTCGCGATTCGTATTCTAATCGATTTTTCCCCCACACCCCTAAATAGCTTCTTTAAAGGCCTACTGAAATGAGATTTTCTTATTTAAACGGGGATAGCAGGTCCATTCTATGTGTCATACTTGATCATTTCGCGGTATTGCCATATTTTTGCTGAAAGGATTTAGTAGAGAACATCCACGATAAAGTTTGCAACTTTTGGTCGTTAATAAAAAAGCCTTGCCTGTACCGGAAGTAGCAGATGATGACATCCACTAGAAAAAAAAAAAGGTGTTTGCATTGTGAGCGATTCAGATGTTTTTAGACACATTTACTAGGATAATTCTGGGAAATCCCTTATCGTTCTATTGTGTTGCTAGTGTTTTAGTGAGTTGAATAGTACCTGATAGTCTGAGGCGTGTGTCCACGGGTGTCTTGACAGATAGATGGATAGTACTTTATTTATTCCGTCAGGAGAGTTCCTTCAGGAAAATTACAATTTTCAGCACAATCCCATTCAAGATCAGACAAACATTACAGGGAGACAGAACAGGATCGCTGACGGGTCTGCCGGCTTCCAGTGCCCCTTACAAAAAAGATTACATACAGGTAAACGGGGGGGGAAATAGAAGATTAAAATAAAATTTAAAAATCGGTGTTAGCCTAGGCCCTGGAGTGGGGGTGCAGACTGAGGCCAAGGGGAAAAAAAGGAATTAGTCACGGCAGCAGCAGCACGACAGAAGCTCCGCTGATCTCCGGTAAGAGGCGACTTTTTACCACAATTTTTCACCGAAACCTGCCGGTTGATAAGTGGTCAGGATCCATGTTCGCTTGACCGATCTGATCCATAGTAAAGCTTCACCTTCGGGAATTTTAAACAAGGAATCTCCGTGTGTTTGTGTGGCTAAAGCTTCCCACCTCCATCTTTCTACTTTGACTTCTCCATTATTACTTCAACAAATTGCAAAAGATTTTGATTGATTGATTGATTGACACTTGTATCATTAGATTGCACAGTACAGTACATATTCCGTTCAATTGACCACTAAATGGTAACACCCCAATAAGTTTATCAACTTGTTTAAGTCGGGGTCCACGTTGATCAATTCATGATTCAGCAACACAGATGTCCAGAATACTGTGTAATTATGCGTTTAAAGCAGACGACTTTTAGCTTGGATCGGGCTGGAAAAAAAATGTCCGCTACAACCTAGCTGTGACGTCAGACGCACGTGTCATCATACCGTGACGTTTTCAACAAGACACTTCACGGGGAATATAAAATTGCCCATCCATCCATCCATTTTCTACCACTTATTCCCTTTTGGGGTTGCGGGGGGCGCTGGCACCTATTCATCCATCCATTGGGACGGCGTGGCGTAGTGGGAGAGTGGCCGTGCGCAACCCGAGGGTCACTGGTTCAAATCCCACCTGGTACCAACCTCGTCACGTCCGTTGTGTCCTGAGCAAGACACTTCACCCTTGCTCCTGATGGGTGCTGGTTGGCGCCTTGCATGGCAGCTCCCTCCATCAGTGTGTAAATGTGGAAGTAGTGTCAAAGCGCTTTGAGTACCTTGAAGGTAGAAAAGCGCTATACAAGTCCAACCCATTTATTTTCTACCGCTTATTCCCTTTTGGGGTGGCGGGGGGCGCTGGCACCTATCTCAGCTACAATCGGGCGGAAGGCAGGGTACACCTTCGACAAGTCGCCACCTCATCGCAGAGCCAACACAGATAGACAGACAACATTCACACTCACATTCACACTTTGCAATTTCCATCCATCCATCCATCATCTTCCGCTTATCCGAGGTCGGGTCACGGGGGAAGCAGCCTAAGCAGGGAAGCCCAGACTTCCCTCTCCCCAGCCACTTCGCCTAGCTCTTCCCGGGGGATCCCGAGGCGTTCCCAGGCCAGCCGGGAGACATAGTCTTCCCAACGTGTCCTGGGTCTTCCCCGTGGCCTCCTACCGGTTGGACGTGCCCTAAACACCTCCCTAGGGAGGCGTTCGGGTGGCATCCTGACCAGATGCCCGAACCACCTCATCTGGCTCCTCTCCATGTGGAGGAGCAGCGGCTTTACTTTGAGCTCCTCCCGGATGGCAGAGCTTCTCACCCTATCTCTAAGGGAGAGACCCGCCACACGGCGGAGGAAACTCATTTCGGCCGCTTGTACCCGTGATCTTGTCCTTTCGGTCATGACCCAAAGCTCATGACCATAGGTGAGGATGGGAACGTAGATCGACCGGTAAATTGAGAGCTTTGCCTTCCGGCTCAGCTCCTTCTTCACCACAACGGATCGGTACAACGTCCGCATTACTGAAGACGCCGCACCGATCCGCCTGTCGATCTCACGATCCACTCTTCCCTCACTCGTGAACAAGACTCCTAGGTACTTGAACTCCTCCACTTGGGGCAGGGTCTCCTCCCCAACCCGGAGATGGCACTCCACCCTTTTCCGGGCGAGAACCATGGACTCGGACTTGGAGGTGCTGATTCTCATTCCGGTCGCTTCACACTCGGCTGCGAACCGATCCAGTGAGAGCTGAAGATCCCGGCCAGATGAAGCCATCAGGACCACATCATCTGCAAAAAGCAGAGACCTAATCCCGTGGCCACCAAACCGGATCCCCTCAACGCCTTGACTGTGCCTAGAAATTCTGTCCATAAAAGTTATGAACAGAATCGGTGACAAAGGACAGCCTTGGCGGAGTCCAACCCTCACTGGAAACGTGTTCGACTTACTGCCAGCAATGCGGACCAAGTTCTGGCACTGATCATACAGGGAGTGGACCGCCACAATAAGACAGTCCGGTACCCCATACTCTCTGAGCACTCCCCACAGGACTTCCCGAGGGACACGGTCGAATGCCTTCTCCAAGTCCACAAAGCACATGTAGACTGGTTGGGCAAACTCCCATGCACCCTCAAGAACCCTGCCGAGAGTATAGAGCTGGTCCACAGTTCCACCACCAGGACGAAAACCACACTGTTCCTCCTGAATCCGAGGTTGGACTATCCGGCGTAGCCTCCTCTCCAGTACACCTGAATAAACCTTACCGGGAAGGCTGAGGAGTGTGATCCCACCATAGTTGGAACACACCCTCCGGTCCCCCTTCTTAAAGAGAGGGACCACCACCCCGGTCTGCCAATCCAAAGGTACCGCCCCCGATGTCCACGCGATGCTGCAGAGTCTTGTCAACCAAGACAGCACTTTGCAATTTAATAAACTACAAAGGCTGTATTGGCATGTGTTGCAATGTTAATATTTCATCATTGATATATAAACTATCAGACTGCGTGGTCGCTAGTAGTGGCTTTCATCCATCCATCCATCCATTTTCTACCACTTATTCCCTTTTAGGGTCGCGGGGGGTGCTGGCGCCTATCTCAGCTACAATCAGGCGGAAGGCGGGGTACACCCTGGACAAGTCGCCACCTCATCGCAGGGCCTGTTAATATTTCATCATTGATCTAGTGTGTGAATGTGAGTGTGAATGGTGTCTGTCTATCTGTGTTGGCCCTGCGATGAGGTGGCGACTTGTTCATGGTGTACCCCGCTTTCCGCCCGATTGTAGCTGAGATAGGCGCCAGCACCCCCCGCGACCCCAAAAGGGAATAAGCGGTAGAAAATGGATGGATGGATGGATGATATATAAACTATCAGACTGCGTGGTCGGTAGTAGTGGGTTTCATCCATCCATTTACTACCGCTTATTCCCTTTTGGGGTCGCGGGGGGCGCTGGCGCCTATCTCAGCTACAATCGGGCGGAAGGCGGGGTACACCCTGGACAAGTCGCCACCTCACCGCAGGGCCTGTTAATATTTCATCATTGATCTAGTGTGTGAATGTGAGTGTAAATGGTGTCTGTCTATCTGTGTTGGCCCTGCGATAAGGTGGCGACTTGTCCGGGGTGTCCCCCGCCTTCCGCCCGATTGTAGCTGAGATAGGCGCCAGCACCCCCCGCGGCCCCAAAAGGGAATAAGCGGTAGAAAATGGATGGATGGATGATATATAAACTATCAGACTGCGTGGTCGGTAGTAGTGGGTTTCATCCATCCATCCATCCATCCATTTTCTACCGCTTATTCCCTTTTGGGGTTGCGGGGGGCGCTGGCGCCTATATCTCAGCTACAATCGGGCGGAAGGCGGGGTACACCCTGGACAAGTCGCCACCTCACCGGAGGGGCCTGTTAATATTTCATCATTGATCTAGTGTGTGAATGTGAGTGTAAATGGTGTCTGTCTATCTGTGTTGGCCCTGCAATGAGGGAGCGACTTGTCCGGGGTGTACCCCGCCTTCCGCCCGATTGTAGCTGAGATAGGCGCCAGCACCCCCCGCGACCCCAAAAGGGAATAAGCGGTAGAAAATGGATGGATGGATGGATGATATATAAACTATCAGACTGCGTGGTCGGTAGTAGTGGGTTTCATCCATCCATTTTCTACCGCTTATTCCCTTTTGGGATCGCGGGGGGCGCTGGCGCCTATTTCTCAGCTACAATCGGGCCGAAGGCGGTGTTCACCCTGGACAAGTCGCCTCCTCATCGCAGGGCCAACACAGTGCAGAATAGAAAGCGACATTTATTATTGTTATAAAACATGCGCCACACTCACTATGACACAATGTCATAAAACAAAATAAATGGGAATATCAGTAAGAGCATTTGTCTTATTTGTTTTTTATTTTTTGCGGCGTTCTCTGCGCACCTCAGCGTGCGCGCCCCCGCCGCTGTTGAGCGACCGTTAGCCCGGACCGTGCGCGTGCACAGGCGGCGGCGGCAGCAGAGAAGATCCCCAACGTGAGTGCGAGTCGCCGGCTGATGAGAAAGTCTCACTGGAGCCTCCAAGCTGACTCTTACCGCCGCGCCCGGAGGACATGACAGTCACAATTCGTCCCGGGGTGAGTGTCCCCCTCCCGCACACACACACACCGACGTGCCTTTATAAAATTACACTTTCACCGGCTGTGTTGTTTTTAAACGACGTTCCGCCCGCAGTGTGTCCCTTTTCTCAAAATGGCGGAGAGGCCGCAAGCTAGGCTAGGCTAAGTGCTAACAGGAGTCGTTGACTAAAACCGCCGTTAACGAAAGGTTCTCACGGGGATGTGGACTATTTTTTACAACATTTCACCACTTTCCTATTAACACACGCCACGTATGTTGTGCGGTTTGTCGTCACACGCGTGTTTGTTCTACCAGGCTAGCGCTAGCTTCAATAAAGTTGTGTTGCTGATATTTCGACGTCATACTAATATGTTGACGTGACTGCCTCCCAGCCCTCGTCAAATAACAGAAAAGATGACGGCATGTGTGTATTTTAGAGACCGTGGCGATCCTTAAATGAGTGACGTCCTGCTTGGTGCACAGCTAACACGGGTCAACTTGTCATCCATAATAAATGTGGTAAGTCCCTGAGCGTGATGATGATGATGGACCACCAGTCGTAACCCCAGACTAATTAACCCCTTTGCAGGTTTTTTGCAGGTAAGTCGGTGTGTCGTTTATTTTTTTTTCCCGTTGCAAGTAAATCAGTGTAGTCTGACAGCGGCGAAGCTAACGTCAGACAAAAAAAAAAAAAAAAGGGCGTTGCTGAGCCATGACTGCAACTTTGCAACTTTGCCCTTGTGGCGGTCCCAAGCTGATTAGGACGTCAGCAAATGAAGCGGAGCGTCAATCTTAAAGGCTGGTTGTCGTCCTCAGTCGAAATCTTTAGTTTTTTGTTTTGTTTTAGCAGGCTGGCAGAGGCAGGGTGGAGCCTTGAAATGCATGATGATGCAGCAGCCAGTAAACAGTCTCACTGGGGCAACAAGACGCTTCCATGAGAGATCTTGTGCTGGAGGAGAATGAAAGTTTTTAGATTGTTCAATGCAATGAAGGTGCAAACCTTGCGGTGTGTATGTATATATATATATATATATATATATATATATATATATATATATATATGTGTATGTATGTAGGTGTGGGAAAAATCACAAGACTACTTCATCTCTACAGAACTGTTTCATGAGGGGTTCCCTCAATCATCAGGAGATTTTAATGGAAGCATTCACATACAATGGTTTATATAGGGCACAGAGTGGGTGGGTACAGGCAGGCGTAGGGTGTGGTGATTGGCTCATGTGTTACCTAGGAGGTGTTTCCGTCTGTGGCGGCATGTTGAAATGATTTCACTGCGCTTGTTGAGGGATGATAGATCTGGATGATATATAATAAACAGTTTCTCTTTTAAGCATAGGCATAGCATCCCTCAACAAGCGCAGTGAAATCATTTCAACATGCCGCCACAGACGGAAACACCTCCTAGGTAACACATGAGCCAATCACCACGCCCCTACGCCTGCTTGTACCCACCCACTCTGTGCCCTATATAAACCATTGTATGTGAATGCTTCCATTAAAATCTCCTGATGATTGAGGGAACCCCTCATGAAACAGTTCTGTAGAGATGAAGTAGTCTTGTGATTTTTCCCACACCTACATATTGCGCTCTACCACGGTATCGAGCACTATTCTCTGGATAATCCAATCAAGACATATATATGTATGTATACACATCCATCCATCCATCCATCTTCTTCCGCTTATCCGAGGTCGGTTCGCGGGGGCAGCAGCCTAAGCAGGGAAGCCCAGACTTCCCTCTCCCCAGCCACTTCGTCTAGCTCTTCCCGGGGGATCCCGGGGCGTTCCCAGGCCAGCCGGGAGACATAGTCTTCCCAACGTGTCCTGGGTCTTCCCCGTGGCCTCCTACCGGTTGGACGTGCCCTAAACACCTCCCTCGGGAGGCGTTCGGGTGGCATCCTGACCAGATGCCCGAACCACCTCATCTGGCTCCTCTCCATGTGGAGGAACAGCGGCTTTACTTTGAGTTCATCACGGATGACAGAGCTTCTCACCCTATCTCTAAGGGAGAGACCCGCCACACGGCGGAGGAAACTCATTTCGGCCGTTTGTACCCGTGATCTTATCCTTTCGGTCATGACCCAAAGCTCATGACCATAGGTGAGGATGGGAACGTAGATCGACCGGTAAATTGAGAGCTTTGCCTTCCGGCTCAGCTCCTTCTTCACCACAACGGATCGGTACAACGTCCGCATTACTGAAGACGCCGCACCGATCCGCCTGTCGATCTCACGATCCACTCTTCCCTCACTCGTGAACAAGACTCCTAGGTACTTGAACTCCTCCACTTGGAGCAGGGGCTCCTCCCCAACCCGGAGATGGCACTCCACTCTTTTCCGGGAGAGAACCATGGACTCGGACTTGGAGGTGCTGATTCTCTGATTATATGTATACACATATAATGTATATTCATATATATGTATGTATACACATAATGTATATTCATATGTATGTATACATATATACATGTATGTGTGTGTGTCTTAATTAGGTTATCCAGAGAATAGTGCTCGATACCGTGGTAGAGCGCAATATGTGTGTGTGTGTGTAAAAATCACAAGTTTACTGTTTCATGTAACAGTTCTGTAGAGAAGTAGTCTTGTGATTTTTACCACACACACATATATCTCCATCCATCCATCCATTTTCTACCGCTTATTCCCTTTTGGGGACGCTGGCGCCTATCTCAGCTACAATCAGGCGGAAGGCAGGGTACACCCTGGACAAGTCGCCACCTCATCGCAGGGCCAACACAGATATATATATATTAAGGGTGTGGGGAAAAAATCAATTGGAATACGAATCGCGATTCAGAATCAATCCTCATTTTTTAAACAATAAATTTTTTTGTAGATGATGCTAAATATTAAAGTTAAAGTACCAATGATTGTCACACACATACTAGATGTGGCGAAATTATTCTCTGCATTTGACCCATCACCCTTGATCACCCCCTGGAAGGTGAGGGGAGCAGTGGGCAGCAGCGGTGTCGCGCCTGGGAATCATTTATGGTGATTTAACCCCCAATTCCAACCCTTAATGCTGATTGCCAAGCAGGGAGGTAGTGGGTCCCATTTTTATAGTCTTTGGTATGACTCGGCCAGGATTTGAAGTCACGACCTACCGATCTCGGGGCGGACACTCTAACCACTAGGCCACTGAGCTTAGGGGTGTGGGAAAAAATCGATTCGACTACGAATCGTGATTCTCACGTTGTGCGATTCAGAATCGATTCTTTTTTTTTTTCAATTTGATTTTTTGTTTTACCAATCCAACAAAACAATACACAGCAATACCATAACAATGCAATCCAATTCCAAAACCGAACCTGACCCAGCAACCCTCAGAACTGCAATAAACAGAGCAATTGAGAGAATACACAAACACGACGCAGAACAAACAAAAATGTAATATTATCAACAACAGTATCAATATTAGTTATAATTTCAGCATTGCAGTGATTAAAAATCCCTCTGACATCATCAATAGACATTTATAAAAATAAAAAAAAAGAATTGCGTCACAGTGGCTTACACTTGCATCGCATCTCATAAACTTGACAACACACTGTGTCCAATGTTTTCACAAAGATAAAATAAGTCATATTTTTGGTTCGTTTAATAGTTAAAACAAATTTACATTATTGCAATCAGTTGCTAAAACATTGTCCTTTACAACTATAAAAGCTTTTTTTTTTTTAAATCTACTACTCTGCTAGCATGTCAGCAGACTGGGGTGGATCCTGCTGAAATCCTATGTATTGAATGAATACAGAATTGTTTTGAATCGGAAAAATATCGTTTTTGAATCGAAAATCGCGTTAAATCTATATAATCGAATCGCGGCCCCAAGAATCGATATTGAATTGAATTGTGGGACACCCAAAGATTCGCAGCCCTAATATATACACATAGTATATACATATTTTAGGGCTGGGCGATATTGCCTTTTTTTAATATCTCGATATTCTTACGCCATATCGCGATACACGATATGTAACTCGATATTTTGCCTTAGCCTTGAATGAACACTAGATGCATATAATCACAGCAGTATAATGATTCTATGTGTCTACATTAAACATTCTTCTTCATACTGCATTTATATATGCTACTTTTAAACTTTCATGCAGAGAGGGAAATCACAACTAAGTCAATTGACCAAAAGTGTATTTATTAAATACTCCTCATTCTCTCCCGGGTGACTTTTGAAATGAAAGAACAAATTAATAGTGTTGCTACCTTTTTTTGTAGTAACATTTCTGCTGCATACTTTGCATATTTCTGTTGTCTGCTGACTATTATACCTACTCAGTGGCTTAGTGGTTAGAGTGTCTGCGTCCTGAGATCGGTAGATCGTGAGTTCAAATCCCGGCCGAGTCATACCAAAGACTATAAAAATGGGACCCATTACCTCCCTGCTTGGCACTCAGCATTAAGGGTTGGAATTGGGGGTTAAATCAGCATAAATGATTCCCGGGCGCGGCACCACTGCTGCCCACTGCTCCCCTCACCTGGTGTTGATCTGGAAATGGTTGCTTGGGGATTTATTGGTGTGGCACCAAACGGAGATGTTGACATTCGGCGTTTCAAGCACTCCTTATTCTCTAGTGGGTGATTTTAAAAGTGATGCTGCATATTAGCATTGGTGCTACTTTTGGCAGCAACACGTTTGTTGCATAATTGTTCAACATCTTCCCTCTTTAAGCCAAACCACCACCAGACGATGGAGCCCGTACTGTTTTTCTTTGGAAGGAATTATTCCTTCATTTGTTACCAAATTCGCACCTTCTCTCTCGTATTACCACTCGCACCACTCCGCTTGCATCACAACTAACGTTACCATGTCACTAACCTGTCTGCTCCGCGGGACGGTGTGACGTTGCACACGCGACAGTATATGTGACGTATGTAAGAAGCTGTGCTTGTTTTAAGTCTGTTGTGAGGAGAGACAAGAAAGAGTGGGAAACACCTGCAGTGTAATGCCTGTAGCTAAAAGCAACTGTGTGAGAATGTATATTTGAATATCAGGATATAGTAATTTTCTATATCGCACAGAGGCAAACCCGCGATATATCGAGTACATCGATATATCGCCCAACCCTACTGCTAATGATGTCGGTATGTGCGTAAAATAAAAACTTTTATTTCCATTAGCCAAAACCAGTGTAGTTATCACATTGTATAAAGTGTAAATCAAAACAAAATAAAAATTTGCAAATCCTTTTCAACCTATATCCAATTGAATAGACGGCAAAGACAAGATATTTAACCTTCAAACTGGAAAGTGTTGTTTTTTTTTGTAAGTTTAGTTCATTTTGAATTTGACGCCTGTAATATGTTTCAAAAAAGCTGGCACAAGTGGCAAAAAAGACTGAGAAAGTTGAGGAATGCTCTTCCAACACTTGTTTGGAACGTCACACAGGTGAACAGGTGGGTGCATCCTTGTGTAAAGGATACCACCACGTGAGGAAACGGCGTGGCAAAGTTGGGAGAGTGGCCGTGCCAGCAATCTGAGGGTTACTGGTTCAATCCCCACCTACCATCCTAGTCACGTCTGTTGTGTCCTTGAGCAAGACACTTCACCCTTCCTCCTGATGGGTCCTGTTTTGCGCCTTGCATGGCAGCTCCTGCCATCAGTGTGTGAATGGGTGAATGTGGAAGTAGTGTCAAAGCACTTTGGGTTCCTTAAAGAGGAGTATAAAGGCGCTATACAAGTACAACCATTTACATGGGCTCATGAACGCTTCAGCAAGCCACTGTCAGTAACTACAGTTTGTCGCTACATCTGTGAGTGGAAGTTAAAACTACCATGCAAAGCGACAGCCATTTATCAACAACACCCAGAAACGCTGGCGGCTTTATTGGGCCCGAGCTCATCTAAGATGGACTGATGCAAAGTGGAAAAGTGTTCTATGGTCTGATGAGTCCACATTTTAAATTGTTTTTGGAAACTGGACATTGTGTCCTCAGGAGCAAAGAGGAATGGAACCATCCGGATTGTTCTAGGTCCAAAGTTCAAAATGCCAGCATCTGTGATGGTATGGGGTGTATTAGTGCCCAAGGCACTTCACATCTGTGAATTGTTCGATTGAAACTTTCATTAGTAGATTGCACAGTTCAGTACATATCCCGTACAATTGACCACTAAATGGTAACACCCGAATAAGTTTTTCAACTTGTTGTTTAAGTCGGGGTCCACTTTAATCAATTCATGATGGCACCATTAATGCTGAAAGGTACATACAGGTTTTGGAGCAACATAAAACCATCCAAGGAACGTTATCATGGACGCCCCTGCTTATTTCAGCAAGATAATGCCAAGCCAGGTGTTACAATAGTGTGGCTTCATAGTGAAAGTGGGTACTAGACTGGCCTGCCTGTAGTCCAGACCTGTCTCCCCTTGAAAATGTGTGGCGCATTTTGAAGCCTAAAATACGACGGCCGCGACCCCGGACAATTGAACAACTTAAGCTGTACATCAAGCAAAAATGGGAAAGAATTCCACCTAAAAAGCTTAAGAAATTGGTGTCCTCACTTCCCAAACGTATACTGAGTGTTGTTAAAAGGAAAGGCCATGTAACACAGTGGTAAAAATATTTCTGTGCCAACTTTTTTGCAATGTGTTGCTGCCATTAAATTGTGAGTTAATAATTATTTGCGAGAAAAAAAAAAATTCTCAGTTCAAACATTACACTAAATCTTGTCTTTGCAGCCTATTCTATTAAATATTAGTTGAAAGGGACTTGCTAAATAATTTTATGTTGTTTTTATTTACGAATTACGCAAAGTGTCAACTTCACTAGTTTTGGGTAAGGGTTAGTAACCCAAGCCCTATGAAACCCGTATTATCAGAGAGGTCTTGTTAAGACAACTTTAGTGATATTAGTATAATTTTTCTGTGATAAATATTAAGTAAGTTATGCCTGTTTTAACCTAGGCTCAAGATTTTTGTTGTGACCTTTTTTTTTTTATCATAAATGTCATAACTTCTTTTTACCCCATTTTAAAAAGATAAACCAGTGTGCGAATCCATCAATTTATAATATATTTGGTAGACTCACAAATGCGTGTATAACTTTAAAAGGAATTACAATTTTTACTCGCTGTAAATTTTTTGCAGGGGAGTTTTGTCGGGTAAAGTGACAATTTTTAAGGGAGCTTTGTGGCGCAGGTACTTACTTGTCTAATGCAAACATTTTGATAAACAGTTCTGGATAAACTACGATGTGTGTTGTATGTCATGAGTATAAATGTATACTATAGTGGTAACGAAAACAATGCGAACACAGTTGAACTCTGAAAACAGCGATCCAATCGCTACCCACGATAGCATGATCGAGCGTGGGACACTTTTTGAGTGACCACAGGGGGCAGCCAGCGGCAATTAAATACACACGTACATTTTATGATGATACACGTGAATAGGTGCAAACATGACAACTGGTTCTGGCTCTCAAAGTCCTCTATCTCGTCTTTTATTAGCCTGCTGGTTGTTGTACTATTTTACAAGGGCTGGACGATATGGCTGAGAACTGTATCACGATATTAGTGTTTTATTTCGGTCGGTATCCATAATTGATATTGTTTTTATGACTAATCGAAAATAAGGACCAGGAGAAACATATTAAATGTAAACATTTTTATTTCAAATGTAACTTTCCTCTTATTATAATCCCCTCAGCTATCAAGGCAGAAAGGAAATGTCACCACCACAATGGAAAACAATAAATGTAAACATCGAACACTTAACAATAACCTCTTAAAATGAAGGTGCAAAAATAAGGAATATGTAAGAAATGCTTAAAGTGTAACAAAATAGTGCTAAGTATGAAGATGTACACCAAGAAGTATTTTCTGCAGGTTTAATGTCAGAAATATACTGCTGTGTAACCTTTATTTTGCTGTGGTATTACTTAAGCATGGAAAGGAATTTGTTATGCAGTAATTATTATTGGAATATTATGGGACCATATTACAATTTTTTTTTTAAATAACACATTTGTTATTTTGTAATTTATTTTATTCATACAAGTGTTGAAAAGAAAAGTGGCGAGTACGCTTAAGGACTATGGTTTGCTTTTAAAGAAATCCTAAAAACTGTCAGTTTTATCGACAATTTCTTCGCTCTCTGCAGCACTCATTTTCAGTATCTCTTACTCCATGCAAAGAATCAACAACAAGACAGTACATCCATCTAGGGCTGGGCGATATGGCCTTTTTTTAATATCGCGATATTTTTAGGCCATATCGCGATATACAATATATATTACAATATTTTGCCTTGGCCTTGAATGAACACTTGATGCATATAATCACAGCAGTATGATGATTCTATGTGTCTACATTAAAACATTCTTCTTCATACTGCATTCATATATGCTACTCTTAAACTTTCATGCAGAGAGGGAAATCACAACAATGTCAGTTGACCAAAAGTGTATTTATTAAAGTTATTAACAATGGCACAAACATTCATGTCATTTCCAAAACAGAAAGTGCGAGATTGTCAGAGACATTTTAACAGTCAAATAAAAATGAGCTGCATAATAAGAAATCAAATAGTATTCGTCCTTCACTATGTGGTTGGTTACTAAGGACGTTATGAAATTCCCCTCATTCTCTAGGGAGTGACTTTTCAAATGATGCTACATATTAGCGATAATGCTACTTTTTATAGCAACGCTTTTGCCCCACACTTGACAAATGACGGTTGTCTGTTCGACATATTCCCACTTGAAGCCGAACCGCAGCCAGACGATGGACCCCCCTGCTGTTTTTATTGGGAATTAAGTCTTCCTTCATTTGTTACCAGATCCACACTTTCTTTCTCTCGTATTCCCACTCGTACGGCTACGTTAGTGGCTAACGTAGCCATGTCTGCTACCTCTCTGGTGGCCGAGGGCGTATACGTATGTGTCGTATGACAGTTTGTGACGTATGTAAGAATGTGCGCCTGCTTGTCTATGAGAAGGAGAGACAGGAAAGAGAAGAGCCTGAAGTGTAATGCCCGCAGCTAAAAGCAACTGTGTGAGAACGTACTGTATACTCGAATATTATGATATAGTCATTTTTATATCGCACGTATCGATATATCGCCCAGCCCTACATCCATCCATCCATTTTCTAATGCTTATTCCCTTTGGGGTCGAGGGGGGCGCTGGTGCCTATCAACTACAATCGGGCGGAAGGCGCTTACACCCTGGACAAGTCACCATCTCATTGCATTAAGACAGTACGGTTCAACCAAACTTGATAGTTGATACCTTTAGCTGATTGACTGTTAGCACGTCCCTCCCACTAATCAGTCATCACTTCCTGCTTTGTTGGGTTACTGTTGTCATAGCGGGAGTGCGGTATTCATGCAACCAACGCTTCGTAACCCCAACAAAAAAATCTATACTGAACATTTTATCCATCCATCCATTTTCTACCGCTTATTCCCTTTCGGGGTCGCGGGGGGCGCTGGTGCCTATCAACTACAATCGGGCGGAAGGTGCTTACACCCTGGACAAGTCGCCATCTCATTGCATTAAGACAGTGCGGTTCAACCAAACTTGATAGTTGATACCTTTAGCTGATTGACTGTTAGCACGTCCCTCCCACTGATCAGTGATCACTTCCTGCTTTTTTGGGTTACTGTTATCATAGCGGGAGTGCGGTATTCATGCAACCAATGCTTCGTAACCCCCCAAAAAAATCCATACTGAACATTTTATCCAACGCTTTTTTTAATTGATATTGATAGTCTGTCGTGATATGTATTGATATGATTTTACAGCATCCAAACATTTGATTTGACATCCTTTTTTTATTTTATTCTATTTGCACATTTATATTTGGTGCGGAATGACTGCATCATTATTAGCAGCTCATGTTTGCTAAACTTTGCTAATTTTAAGAAAAATTATCATTTTTATATAAATATTGTTTTTTTTTGCTTCCAAGGACTTGACAGAGCAGAGTTCAATAATTGTTGCGTAACGAGGAAATAATTGGGTGCTCTGTCCCAAAGGTTGTGGCGTAGTCATCACTTTCTCTGTATGTCACTGCTTTCACTCTGCAGTGTTCAACTCTGTAAATGAGATCAAACCTCTTGTTTAGGTCCAAAACAGGTGAACCAGACTCATGGCTTTAAACCAGGCTGAAAGAAACGTATCAGTGAATTGTTTGTCACGCACTTACTCTTTGCTCTAATGTTCTATTAAAATGTTTGTGGAAGGGAAACAATATTATTAATAATTGACAATGATCCTGCAGCCTGCAAGAGCCATGTAGTAACTAGAAGGGTTGGGTGCTATACCAGTACGAAAGAATTAAAAACTACTATCCTGCCTTTGAAAAATATCAGTACTTTTTATCGCGCTGTGTTGACATTGCAGGTTACATGAGCCAAGACACATGTGAGTCAACACACAGCACTTACAAGTGGAAACAGTGTGGAGACAAGAAGAGGGAGAGTGGACGTATTTTGTCCTCAATACTAAAAAAGGTGAAGATACAAACACTGAGCCACTGGGCATTGTAGACCAGTGGTTCTCAACCTTTTTTCAGTGATGTACCCCCTGTGGACATTTTTTTTAATTCAAGTACCCCCTAATCAGAGCAAAGCCTTTTTGGTTGAAAAAAAGAGATAAAGAAGTAAAATACAGCACTATGTCATCCGTTTCTGATTTATTAAATTGTATAACAGTGCAAAATATTGTTAATTTGTAGTGGTCTTTCTTGAACTATTTGGGAAAAAAGACATAAAAGTAACTAAAAACTTGTTGAAAAATTATAAATAAAGATTTCTAAACATAGAAGTAATCATCAACTTAAAGTGCCCTCTTTGGGGATTGTAATGGAGATCCATCTGGATTCATCAACTTAATTCTAAACATTTCTTCACAAAAAAAAATAATTCTTTAACATCAATATTTATGTAACATGTCCACAAAAAATCTAGCTGTCAACAATGAATATTGCATTTTAGCATTTATTTTCACAGTGTATGAACTTCTATTCATATTTTTTTGAAGTATTATTCAATAAATATGTTTATAAAAGATTTTTTAATTGTTGCTATTTTTAGAATATTTCAAAAAAATCTCACGTACCCCTTGGCATTCCTTCAAGTACCCCCAGGGGTACGCGTACCCCCATTTGAGAACCACTGATATAGACAATATTAAGTGATATCAACCTGTCTGACGATAGTTTTTAATACTATCATATCACGATAATGCATGTTGATACCCGGCAAATTTGACAGTGACCAAGAGAATGAAAGCTTCCTCAAGTCCTCGTGAGCTAGCGAGTGGCCAACGTCCTTACAGTGTTTTAGCTATTTCCAAAGCACTAATCCTCACTAATGTAAACTACATTTATTAAAAGTATCGTACATGCAGGGTGTGAAATCAATGGGTGGATCTATACAAATAACAACTAACGATACAAAGTACAAGAGCCGTATCGAGTCGATGCAATGATTATATCTACATTTTTACTATCCAAAAATCTTTTGTCATTTTTTTGAATTGTTTATGAACTCAGAAAATACAGTGTGTGTCTGGACATGGGAGAAGCTTTAATTATGACACTGTATCCAACTGATACAACCCAAATTTGTAGTATCACCCAAAACTTATGTGAAGAAACCAAACAGAAAAATAAGTGTTTATTACATTTTAAATAGTTCATGATAAAACAGAAAGTAACCCGATGTTAACAGTAAATGATCAAGTAGATTCATAATACATTTTCTACCGTTTGTCCCTCATTAGTTTGACCAATGAGAAATGACACAATATGTTTGTGCATACGTCAGCAGCCAAATTAGGAGCTTTTGTAACCAGTTCTTACTATTAAAAGTGAAGTCTTCTAGTATGTTCAAGTGTGAAGTGATGTGAATTATATTTTTATAGTGCTTTTGTCTCGAGACTCAAAGCACTTTGAATTATGAAACCCCTTATCTACATCTTTAAGTTACATTTAAACCAGTGAGTGGCACTGGGAGCAGGTGGGTAAAGTTCCTTGCCCAAGGACACAACGGCAGAGGCTAAGATGGCAGAAGTAGGGATCGAATCTTTAATCCTCAAGTTGCTGGCACGGCCGCTCTTCCAACTGAGCAACGCCGCCCCAACTTAGTAATTTTAATGCCAAAATTGTTCCTTGAGTGCAATTAAAAAGTATGTTTAATGTATCAAGGTTTTCTGTTCAAATAAAGTCAATAATGACATTTTCTGTGGTTCACTTTATTTTTGAAGTATCAAAATACCTTTTGGTACCGATACCAAAATATAGGTATTGGTTCAAAACTAGTCACTAGTTGTGAATAATCCTGTTCGCTAACATCCACCATTTCAGATCACTCAACTACTTTGAACACGTACGCACACACAATTGTGGTTGTCTGGGCTGGTCCTAAGCAGCTTAGGGCTGAGGTGCTCAAAGGCGGCTTTTAGCGCGGTTTTCTTCACCTCGGTCAGCTCTTCCAACACAGAAATTAAAAACTTATAACGCATGAATCCTGGTAAAGCTCAGTCGTTCTAAAACATGTATTTGGCCATGTTCACACCAAGACAGTGGTCTAAAATGCACAGTTTCATCCTAGGTGCTAAAAACAATATACATCTGCAGAAGTGGAGTATTAAAAAGATCTCTTTCGACATAAAGATACATTGAATAACTATCATGCATGTTTTGTCCGACGACCTTGGAAAAATAGTATATTGCATATCATATAGTGATAAACGAGATATAATAAACTTAGTTTTAAGGAAAGAATGTGTGTACAAAAGTCCAAAACAAAGAAAAATAACCTTAAGAAATATATTTTAGTAGTAAAATGTTTGCGCCCCAACTTGCTGACTTTCATCACGCCTCTTCCTCAGGTAATGGCCACCGCTTCGTCGTGAGAGAAAGTCTTCAGAGAAAATTCCTTGTCCTGCGCTTGACACAACGTCTGAGTCTGCACACCTTCCAACAGCCAGCTTGACTCCGCCCAAATCCCTGCCACCTGACCCGCTTCGGCTCCCCTGAGAGGGAGAGCGCCGCCATGGTGCTGTCACAGAGACAACGAGATGAACTGTGAGTACGACCGGCAGGATGCTTGAGCCACGTTTACATGCAAACAATATTCCAATAGCACATTTCACATGGAAACATCTTTCACATTGCCTATTCTGAATGGAGGCCATTTTCCTGTTGCTAAAAAGCCATTTAAAAAAGAGCTAAAAAGCTAATTTATTTAGAACCTCTTCTCACTCCTGCGCTTACCAAAGGCATGCGGTAAAAGTAAGCATGCGTTAATTATTTTAAAACCTTTTCTCTCTCCAGCACTTACCAAAGGTATGCAGTAAAAACATTTTAGTGTGATGTAAGCTTGGACTTTAAATCCTACTGAATAGCTCTTAATCTTCCCTTTATGCGATTTCAAATTACCGGTATGGAAATCTGCCTACTCCATTTTGAAAATGATGACAGGGGAAGTGTCACTCGTGACGTCACGAGTTTGACCAGGCGGTAATACGGAGCATGCGCTAATTATTTTGGGAAGCGAGTTTTCAAGGCAAGCACATACTATATGCCCTGCGGCAATTCAAAGAAATGCAGTACTTCGATATTATGGAGTGTTTAGAATAGAATAGAAAGTACTTTATTGATCCCTGGGGGAAATTCAGCACCACAGTTTGCTCACAATAAACAATAATAATAAATATGACATATATGTATAATATATGAATAATAGTATATTCTACATATATTCTACATTCAAGTGCAGTCAAGAAGGAATATACGCATTATACAGTCTGATGGCTGTCTGTATGAAGGACCTCCTGTGTCATTCTGTGTTACATTTTGGAAGTCTGAGCCTGAGTTTGATGGCATAAATATCGTTAGTCAGTATGTGTCCATGCACCAAATGAGTCTGAATTCTCGAATAGTTTGTCTCTGAATAAGCACCCCTCTTCTCATGGAAACACCTTAATCCGATCGTGTTTGGTTTTGTAAAAGTCGGACTAACACCTGGATTATGCGATTGGAAACCAGATCTCTGGAGTGGGTGTGTGCGACTGGAGTGGATCCAGGGTCAGCGTGCGGAATATAACCCGGAAGCAGATGCCATTTAAAAAAAAAAAAAAAACATAGCAACAATTGTCATTAAGAGGATACTTTTTATTGGCTTCACAAATATAATAACAGAACATTTTAAAGCGCATTGATGGTAAAAAAAAAATAAATAAAGAAAGAAAGAAACAGATTTATTTAAGAATTTAACCAAAGAAATGTAAAATGCTGGCTGAATTCGGATTCCCTAACAAAATACGAATGAGAGGAAAGATAAGGCGGAAGGTATATTGAAGGCGAATAATAAGGTGTATAAAAACCTTCAAGTAGCATTTGTGCACTCCAGACTGATTCATCTGGCAAGATAGTCCAGAACATTGCAAACTTCATCTGGAACAGCATCAACCGTGGCACGGACGGTCTTTACTTTCTGATTTACAACTCCTTCCATCAATCGACAGAGACTTATGGATCTACTCTTGAGACATTCGAAAGTTTTGTTTCCGTGATTCTTTTTCCGAAAATTCATTTTGTAAAAAAACTTTTCCAGCGGTCTGTCTTTGCTTCGGACCTGTATCCACTTTGATACATTCTTGGTAGTAGCGTCATGTTCATAGCACAATCCAAGATCATGTCTTGATGCTGTCCGCTGTTTAACATCCACATAGTCCTTAGACACCTAATATTTGTGCCAATATTACAGCGGAAATCACTTAAAACAAGTTGTAAGCATCCAGGGATGACGTCATTGGTCAACCAGATAAGGAATTGTTTTAACCGCGCTAAAATGAAATAAGCACCCCCCCGGTGTACGGGAGGCCCATGGCGTATTAGAGAGTGCATGGACACTGGGACTTCACACACAGGTGTGAAAATAGAAAAAAAATAACTATTTAAGAAATCAGACTAATTTAGTGCATGGAAATGTAGTGACTGATACCTCTTATATCAGTTTCTGAAGCACTTTAAAGAAGCCACTTTTGTCTGTACAATTAGTAGTAGGGTGGCAACTAACGACTATTTTGGTACTCGATTAGTCAATGGTTGTGTTAATGATGTGTCGACTAGTTTGATATAAAGCGTACACATATTTAATGACCCACATTTTTCCATCTACTTTTAAATGCAGCTTATTTGAAGCATTTGCTTAGAGCAACATTTGTAAATTCATAAACATAAATATACATTGATAAATATTTATACTGTAAATGTGCTTCTCATTCAGTTGTCACAAAAATTTAAATGATTATTAAAATGTATTAATTAAAAAGAAAGACAAGTGCTAAAAGTATGGTTTTAAAAAGCTGCACATTATATTGACTATAGATTAACTTGGCAGTTTGCACTTTGATATATATCTTTGATTAGTTCTTAAAACGTTAGCTATTTAATAGATTGTATGTTTAATCTTATGATACTTCCGCATAGGTACCTGTTTGCGGTTGTTAAAGTGCCTTATTTATGGCATTGCAATTTGACACAGTAGTACTTGAAATGATGTGGACAAAGTTTAGCTGGCTGACTTTTGCTAAAATGATAGTTATTTTTCACACAACTTCGTCTCACACTTGTTAGCTAGCTAATCAAGGTACAAGCGAACCCTCTTACTGAGGCTGAGGCTGCATTCTCCCTCCGGAACAGTTTGACATTATGCCTCCGAATTAATTGCCATAACTGCCATAAACACAGGGTCCGCTTTGCAAAATTTGCAAGCTATTCATTTTTTTAACAAGTAAAAGAGGAAATGTTTTCACACTTTACATGTTATCACTGCCGATGTTCTTGCGAGTGGCGGTGCAGACCTGCTCTCCCGTCCAAAGGCAAAACCTAGTAACTCACTTGTAGCTGATTTTGAGAAAACAAAGGAAAACCGATCCATCTTGATGCTGTCTTACAAAGTCATCAAACGTATGGATCTTTGACCTGCTTTCGCCTGGAAAAACACGAGCGATGACATTATGACTATTGTCGACGAATATAGTTGTCGGCGACCCATTTTATTGTCAACAATTTTGACTAATCGTTGCACCCCTAATTAGTAGTATTTTTTGCCATAAAAATGTGGGTTTACCAGGTTGCTTTGGCTCATAAACACATAATGGGACTGTCTCTAAATGTAGCTTGCCGTTAAAATTCTCTACAGAAAGTGGCGGTACATGTAAGCTTAGGCTCATAACACGTTTTGCAGGACAATATATTGTCCTAAAAATGATTGCTGTTAAACAATATTATTGTCAGCATTATTTAGAGACCAAATGAAGTACTAATGTACCGTATTTTCCGCGCTATAAGGCGCACCGGATTATAAGGCGCACCTTCAATGAATGGCCTATTTTAAAACTTTGTTCGTATATAAGGCGCATAGAATAGATGCTACAGTAGAGGCTGGGGTTATGTTCTGTATCCTTTAGATTAGTGGTTCTCAAATGGGGATACGTGTACAACTGGGGGTACTTGAAGGTATGTCAAGGGGTACGTGAGATTTTTTTTAAATATTCTAAAAATAGCAACAATTAAAAAATCCTTTATAAATATATATATTGAATAATACTTCAACAAAATATGAATGTAAGTTCATAAACTGCAAAGAAATGCAACAATGCAATATTCAGTGTTGACAGCTAGATTTTTGTGTACATGTACCATAAATATTGATAAAGATTTCTTAAAACAGTCTGATACTGTTACGGTAATTCAAACGTTAGTGCAATCACAATATAATAACACTCGAAATAGTGAAAAGCAATAATAACTCAACGTTGCTAAAACAATAATGTCGCACAACACACAAAATAAACATGTAAGGCTCACTTTTATTCCTCATCCACGAATCCCTCAAATTCTTATTCTTCAGTGTTCGAATCAAAAAGTTGGACGAATACGGCATCCAACATCGAAGTCGTCATTAAACGAGTCTGCCGCTGCTGTTAAAGTTAAATTCTCCCGCTGCTGGTCTATTCCCGTGTTCAACTGTGTGACTGATCGCCTTTAGTTTAAACTCTGTGTCGTAAGCGTGTCTATAATAGGAGCCGTTTTGGGTCTTTACATAAATACACAAATGGCACGCCTCCCGCAGTCATATATCCCAGCATGCACCGCGCGCTTCTTCTACGAAGGAAAATGAAGTCGGTGGCTGCTTACCGTAGTTGCGAGACCTGTTGTTGCTCAATATTGTTCCATATATAAGGCGCACCGGATTATAAGGCGCACTGTCAGCTTTTGAGAAAATTTTAGGTTTTTAGGTGCGCCTTATAGTGCGGAAAATACGGTAATCATAATAACTATATTGCAAGTAACTCCTTCAAACACTATAAATAAACTAGGGCTGATATTACAGTTAATACCGGTATATTTTAGATAGAGATATATATTTGAGACACTACCGCCATTGAAATGCCTTTGTTGTGGCAAGCGGGGAGGGTCTGGCACGTGTCAATGAACTCAACTCGTGTTTGGAGGAGGAAGAATACTGAGTTGCACCCCAAGAACACCACACCTACTGTGAAGCATGGGGGGGGAAACTTCATGCTTTGGGGCTGTTTTCTCTGCTAAGCGGACAGGACGATTGATCCGTGTTAAGGAAAAAATCAATGGGGCCATGTATCGTGACATTTTGAGCCAAAACCTTCCATCAGTGAGAGCTTTGAATGGTTGACCAAATACTTATTTTCCACCATAATTTACAAATAAATTATTTGAAATTCCTACAATGTGAATTCCTGGATGTTTTTTTTTCACATTCTGTCTCACAGTTGAAGTGTACCTATGATGAAAATTACAGACCCCTGTCATCATTTTAAGTGGAAGAACTTGCACAATCGGTGGCTGACTAAATACTTTTTTCCCCCACTGTATATATTTTTAAAGCAAAGCCTTAATTATTTTACCTTGTAATTAATTGCATTTATTATAAAATATAACTCTACATACCGATATACATCGTATATCCCGATATGGCCTATAAATTTCGGGATATCAGTTTTGGTTCATATTGCCCAGCCCTACTATTAACTTTTATTTTTAATCAGCATTCAGCGTTTCGCCCAAATTACCAACATACCTGTGGCAGTGGGGGAGTGGCTGGGAGTGTGGACAATGTGACCATAATCTGCAATGATGCATATAGTGTCTTAAAGAAGGCAAAAACATTTTTTAAACATACTTTTCAAAATGTGTGTTATTGATATTAACATATTTTTTCTCATTGTTTTGCTCTATTTTAAAATTGTTGGTGTTTATTGTACAATGTACTTGGTTGAGAATTATTAAAGCTTCTAGAGACATTATTTAATTATTTTAGTGACTTTGTTTTTAATTAAAAAGGACTGGCAACAAATCTATCATTTTACTGGTGTTATTGGAGACTTTACTTGGGGTTAGAGACTCTTTACTTATGTCGCTCAATGTCCGCGACAAACAGCAAGAGCTGCAGTTAGCTTGACGTCACTCTTGCCTCGCTCTCCTGCTGCAGCCTTTCCTCCTTTATATTTGCACACTGATAGGCTCCAGCCACCTCCGCCACCCTAAAAGTGACAAGCAGTAGAAATGGATGGATGGATATTTGCACACTGCACATTTTGTAAATCGTTGTGCACGGGTATATGTCTAATATATTAAAGTGTGTCCACATTGCAGACATGCTGCCTCCGCTCGAGACAATCAAGTTGGTCTTGATTACGTCATCATCCCAATAGACGGTTGTAGCAGTGCTTTTTTGATGAGCTTTTTTTGGTGTATCACTTTTAGATAGTGCGCGTGTGTGTGTGGATCCTATATATATATATATATATATATATATATATATATATATATATATATATATATATATATATGTGTGGGAAAAATCACAAGACTACTTCATCTCTACAGGACTGTTTCATGAGGGGTTCTCTCAATCATCTCCTGATGATTGAGAGAAAATCTCCTGATGATTGAGGGAACCCCTCATGAAACAGTTCTGTAGAGATGAAGTAGTCTTGTGATTTTTCCCACACCTACATATTGCGCTCTACCACTGTATCGAGCACTATTCTCTGGATAATCCAATCAAGATATATATATATATATATATATATATATATATATATATATATATATATATATATACTGTGTGACTGATCGCCTTGAGTTTAAACTTTGCGTCGTAAACGTGTCTCTTAATAGGAGCCATTTTGGGGTCTTTAGATAAACACAAATGGCACGCCTCCCGCAGTCATATATCCCAGCATGCACCGCGCGCTTGTTCTTCTACGGGGGAAAATGAAGTCGGTGGCTGCTTACCGTAGTTGCGAGACCTGTTGTAGCTCAATATTGTTCCATATATAGGGCGCACCAGATTACAAGGCGCACTGTCAGCTTTTGAGAAAATTTGAGGTTTTTAGGTGCGCCTTTGTAGTGCGGAAAGTACGGTAATCATAATTATATTGCAAGTAACTCCTTCAAACACTATAAATAACCTAGGGCTGATATTACAGTTAATACCGGTATATTTTAGATACAGATATATATTTGAGACACTACACTACCGCCATACCGGTATCTTTTGAAATGCCTTTGTTCTGGCAAACGGGGAGGGTCTGGCACGTGTCTGGAGTGGCTGCAATACATTGCAGACACCGAACCCCCGCCCCATTTGCCCCTCGCACACAGCCGATGTGCCCGCACTATAAGCCGATGTGCCCGCAGTTGGGAAAGGGCATGTTGACCACTGTGTTACATCACATTTTCTTTTAACAACACTCAATAAACGTTTGGGAACTGAGGAAACTAAAATTGTTGAAACTTTGAAAGTGGAATTCTTTCCCATTCTTGTTTTATGTAGAGCTTCAGTCGTTCAACAGTCCGGCGTCTTCGCTGTCTTATTGTACGCTTCATAATGCGCCACACATTTTCGATGGGAGACAGGTCCGGACTGGAGGCAGGCCAGGAAATTCCCCTCCCTCTTTTTTTACGAACCCACGCTGTTGTAACACATGCTGAATGTGGCTTGGCATTGTCTTGCTGAAATAAGCAGGGGCGTCCATGAAAAAGATGGCGCTTAGATGGCAGCATATATTGTTCCAAACCCTGTATGTACCTTTCAGCATTAATGGTGCCTTCACAGATGTGTAAGTTACCCATGCCTTGGGCACTAATGCACCCCCATACCATCACAGATGCTGGCTTTTAGACTTTGCGTCGATATCAATCTGGATGGTTCGCTTCCCCTTTGATCCGGATGACACAATGTCGAATATTTCCCCCAAAAATTTGAAATGTGGACTCGTCAGACCACAGAACACTTTTCCATTTTGCATCAGTCCATCTTAGATTATCTCAGGCCCAGAGAAGCCGGTGGCGTTTCTGGATGTTGTTGATAAATGGCGTTTGCTTTGCATAGTAGAGCTTTAACTTTCCCAACTACTCTGGCACGTGTTGCAGCCATGAAATGCTAAGTTAATTATTATTTGGAAAACATTAAATAAAGTTTATGAGTTTGAACATCAAACATCTTGTCTTTGTAGTGCATTCAATTGGGTTGAAAAGGATTTGCAAATTATTGTATTCCGTTTATATTTACATCTAACACAATTTCCCATTTCATGGAAATGGGGTTTGTTGTAGAAATAAGTCAAATACTGTACCGTACTACGTATAATAAACAAATAAAACCAAATAAAACCGAATCAAACACTTAGTTTATGCCAAATACATGTAGAATATAGTTTTAAAGAAAAAGCCAACATTGTAGCAAGGTGACTGTATAGTCCTACAAATACTGCAAGGCATGCGGGGGAACAAAGTATTTTTCTAGCTTATTGCACACTTGTATACTGACAGGGACGCACATATCATTCTTTTTAACCAGCATCAGGTCCTGCTGTGGCCCTTCTCCCATCTGAAACACCTCAAATCCTCACTATTTTCTATCTTTAAACCTGTTCATGTTTTTTCACTCGCTCATTTAGTGTCAAGACGTCCATCTTAACGACGCATTTGACTCGAACAAGAACTTTAGTTAGCGTGATGGATAATGGAGCCGCTGTGTCAACTTTCTTCTTATCATACTAAGTTTTCTCCTAAACTAAGGAAATATTTCTCCAGGATGTGTCGCACTGTTTCATAGAGCCAAGGTCACTGTACGTGTGCACGTGACTGCGGTCGCCATAGCGACTGCAAAGTCATGTGGTCTTCACGTTGTGTTTATTTAGAAACCGTGCCATCGCTGACTATCTGCGCTCCAATGGCTACGACGGAGCCTACTCCACCTTCAAGAAAGAAGCCGAGCTAGACAACGTAAGCGCCACATGTCTTTTCAAAATGAAATGAAACTCCATGCTGACGTGTGTCTGCTTCAATGAACAGAATGAAGAAATGGACAAAAAGTATGCAGGCCTTCTGGAGAAGAAATGGACATCAGTCATCAGATTACAGAAGAAGGTGAAGATGACAATGTTTTTGTTGTTACATGTTAGCCTACATCAGGGGTAGGAAACCTATGGCTCTTTTGATGACTACATCTGGCTCTCTGATAAATCTTAGCTGACATTGCTTAACACAATAAGCGATGAATAATTCCGCTGGTAATCACAGTGTTAAAAAAAATGTTCAAATTATGAGCAATTCTCATGCATTTTAATCCAACCATCCGTTTTCTATCGCACCTGTCCAAGATGTCGCATTAAAGGCCTACTGAAAGCCACTATCACCCACCACACAGTCTGATAGTTTATATATCAATGATGAAATATTAACATTGCAACACATGCCAATACGGCTTTTTTAGTTTACTAAATTACAATTTTAAATTTCCCGGGAGTTTCGTCTTCGAAACGTGGTGTAATGATGACGTATACGCAGGACGTCACGCGTTTTCAGGAAGTATGAGCGCTACGCACACACTCGGCTAAAAGTCGTCTGCTTTAACGGCATAATTACACAGTATTTTGGAGATCTGTTTTGCTGAATCTTTTGCAATTTGTTCAATTAATATTGGAGAAGTCAAAGTAGAAAGCTGGAGTTGGGAAGCTTTAGCTTTTGGCCACACAAAGACACGGTGATTACTTGTTTAAAATTCCTGGAGGTGAAAATTTACTATGGTTCACAGCGCGGTCAAGCAGACATGAATTCAGACAAAATGTCAACCAGCAGGTTTCGGTGTGAAAATTGTGGTTAAAAAGTTGCTTCTTACCGGATATCAGCGGAGCTTCCGTCCTGCTGCAGCTTTGTGACTTCCCTCAGAGACACTGCGTGTCAACACACCAGTGGACACACTTTTCCGACTATCAGGTAATATTAAATTCACTAAAACACGAGCAACACAATAGAAAGATAAGGGATTTCCCAGAATTATCCTAGTAAATGTGTTTAAAAACATCGGAATCCTGTAGTCCTGTTGGCTTCATCTGGCCGGGATCTTCAGCTCTCACTGGATCGGTTCGCAGCCGAGTGAAGCGACCGGAAAGAGAATCAGCACCTCCAAGTCCGAGTCCATGGTTCTCTCCCGGAAAAGGGTGGAGTGCCATCTCCGGGTTGGGGAGGAGACCCTGCTCCAAGTGGAGGAGTTCAAGTACCTAGGAGTCTTGTTCACGAGTGAGGGAAGAGTGGATCGTGAGATCGACAGGCGGATCGCTGCGGCGTCTTCAGTAATGCGGACGTTGTATCGATCCGTTGTGGTGAAGAAGGAGCTGAGCGGGAAGGCAAAGCTCTCAATTTACCGGTCGATCTACGTTCCCATCCTCACCTATGGTCATGAGCTTTGGGTCATGACCGAAAGGATAAGATCACGGGTACAAGCGGCCCAAATGAGTTTCCTCCGCCGGGTGGCGGGTCTCTCCCTTAGAGATAGGGTGAGAAGCTCTGTCATCCGGGAGGAACTCAAAGTAAAGCCGCTGCTCCTTCACATGGAGAGGAGCCCGATGAGGTGGTTCGGGCATCTGGTCAGGATGCCACCCGAACGCCTCCCTAGGGAGGTGTTTAGGGCACGTCCAATCGTTAGGAGGCCACGGGGAAGACCCAGGACACGTTGGGAAGACTATGTCTCCCGGCTGGCCTGGGAACGCCTCGGGATCCCCCGGGAAGAGCTAGACGAAGTGGCCGGAGATAGGGAAGTCTGGGCTTCCCTGCTTAAGCTGCTGCCCCCGCGACCCGACCTTGGATAAGCGGAAGAAGATGGATGGATGGATGGATGGAATCCTTCCCAATGCAATGGCGTTTTTTTTTTTAACTCGTTTTTTTTTTTCTTCTTCTTAGTCCATCGCTATCAATATCCTCAAACACGAATCTTTCATCCTCGCTCAAATTAATGGGGAAATTGTCGTTTTCTCGGTCCGAATAGCACTGTTTGTTGCAGGCTCCCATTAAAATCAATGTAAATATGTGAGGAGCCATCAACATGCGAACTTTATCGTGGATGTTCTCTACTAAATCATTTCAGCAAAAATATGGCAATATCGCAAAATAATCAAGTATGACACATAGAATGGACCTGCTATCCCCGTTTTAAAAGAGAAAATCTCATTTCAGTAGGCCTTAAATGGTAAGAAGTATTATATTTATTATTGGTTAACTTTAGAATAACAATGTTATTAAAAAGAATAAGAGACTTATTAAACTCTAAAAATGTTGGTCTTACTTAAAAATGCACGCATTTAGTTGTATTCAGTGTCAAAAAATATATGGCTCCTACGGAAATACATTTTGCAATATTTGGCTTTCATGGCTTTATCAGCCAAAAAGGTTCCCAACCCCTATCCCAGGGGGTGATCAAGGGTGATGGGTCAAATGCAGAGAATAATTTTGCCACACCTAGTGTGTGTGTGTGTGTGACAATTATTGGTACTTTTTAACTTTAGTGTTGTTAGCTCTGGTGCTAATGTTGTAAGCATGTTAGCTGTGGTGCTAATGTTGTAAGCATGTTAGCTGTGGTGCTAATGTTGTTAACGTGTTAACTCAGGTGCTAAAATGCATGTTTTCTTCGGTCTTCATGTTGTTGGCATGTTAGCTAGGGTGTTAATGTTGTTAGCATCTTAGCTCAGGTGTTAATGTTGCTAGCGTGTTTCAGGTGATGGAGTTGGAGTCGAAACTGAATGAAGCAAAGGAGGAGATGACACACTGTGGACCAGTGGGTCACAAGAAGGACCCCAAGGAGTGGATCCCCCGCCCACCAGAGAGATACGCTCTCAGTGGGCACCGTGCGCCCGTCACGAGGGTCATCTTCCATCCCGTTTTCTCCGTCATGGTCACAGCCTCTGAGGATGGTACCATTAAGGTACTTGGTGTCAGCACTTCTGCTTCAATGCCTCCTCCTCCATTTCCTCTTCTTTTTTTCTGCTTTGTCACGGCTCGTCTTTGTCGGACATGCTGATGCTCTTGTTGTCAGGGGCAACTGTCCGACAGCTGAATGAGCTTCAAATTGAAAGGGTGGCATGTGTGTGTATGCCAGGTGTGGGACTACGAGGCGGGGGACTTTGAGCGGACCCTAAAAGGCCACACGGACTCCGTGCAGGACATCTCTTTTGACCAGACCGGAAAGCTGCTGGCTTCGTGTTCTGCCGACATGAGCATCAAACTGTGGGACTTCCAGGGTTTCGAGTGCATCAGGACCATGCACGGTAGGAAACGTTTACGTCACCGGCAGCCCTGTTGAGGTTAATAACCCGTGTGTGTCGCTTTGTAGGCCACGACCACAACGTGTCGTCTGTCGCCATCATGCCCAATGCCGACCACATCGTGTCCGCGTCCAGAGACAAGACCATCAAGATGTGGGAGGTGGCCACTGGGTAGCAAACTCTTCCCGTCAGCATCATCTCTTTATGCCGGTTGCTGTGTGCTAATGCAGTGCACGGGTGCACACGCAGGTACTGTGTCAAGACCTACATGGGCCACAGGGAGTGGGTGAGGATGGTGCGCCCCAACCACGACGGCTCCTTGATCGCCAGCTGCTCCAATGACCAGACGGTGCGTGTCTGGGTGGTTTCCTCCAAAGAGTGCAAGGCTGAGCTGCGTGAGCACGAACACGTGGTGGAATGTATCTCATGGGCCCCCGAGAGTGCACACCCCACCATCCTGGAGGCCACGGGCTCTGAGGTGATTCAACCTTTGACCATTTTCCTTTACAGCTAAAAGATTGGCGTTCCTCACACTGTCTCATTGTAGAACAAGAAAAGTGGAAAGCCTGGACCTTTCCTCCTCTCTGGATCCAGAGACAAAACTATTAAGATGTGGGACGTCTGCATCGGAATCTGCCTCATGACTCTGGTGAGCTTAGATCATCTTCAGAGACACCTTAGAAACATTAACGAGAACGTCAGTGTTTAACATGCAGCAAGTGTAGCTTGTGGCATTGACAAGAGAGCTACAGATAATTATTTGGCACTTTTTTTTTTTTTTTTTACAACAGAACGACATTAGCAGGTACAATACTTACACAGGGTTTCTCCTAGATTGACACAATATATGCGGAGTCAGACACGGTGCTGCTGAGGGAGGAACAAACCAATGGATATTGGACCATACAAAAAAGCCGAGCTCGTCCTCATTTAAAGAGTCAGTTTTTATACTTAGGACGAATTTCAGAATGCCAATTTGATTAAGGCTCAGCCCATGTCCACACGAACACGGAGAGTTTCAAAAACACATATTTGGGGTTAAAACAATCTCCATTCACACAAGTGTACTTTCAAAAATGTATGTCTACACACAAACACATACACCTGCTGTCATGCACATTTTGTCCAATCAGAAACCTGAAAAAAGCAGCAATATTTGACTTGGTGGCATTACACCTCCTAATATGTTTATTTTGATCCACTTTAAATGTTCAATGACATACATTATCTTTAAAACCAGCCTGCACATACACAGAATCCTGGGAACATTATTAAAGAGCGAATGCACGCCTGTGCTGCTGAAACCCAACATTCATAGAATTATAACATGGTGATGTATTACATGCGCTGTGAAGTGTACATTATTTCTAAAATCAGCACGCACTAACAAGCCAAAGAAACCATTTTGCATGTTTAAGTGTCTATACAAAGCACACGGACCTGCATGTGCCGCTACAAAACTCATGGAATTCTAAAGCATTTAATCATGGATATAGTGATATGGTACATGAGTAATGAAGTGTATGTTGTCTTTAACATCTGTACACACTGCAAGGACGACGCAACATTTTTTAGTCGCGTGGTCACTTTTTACGCGCGAGCACGGTCACGTCCGTCTCCATCTACAAAAATTTAAACAATACACATAAGTTAAGTGCATGATTTAGTATTAAACAAGGACTAAAACTTTTAGATAATGTTGCACCTTTGTTATGACACAGAGCATAAAGTCTTGCTTGTCAGAGTTGTCCTGTCAGGTGGAGGTTCCACAGCGATCATATCCAATACAGCTGACTGTCATTAGCGCTGGCGGGAGTGTCGCAAAGCCCATTTTGATGTCTTTTTTTAATCTATGTGGAGTGAAAAGAGCAGCATATTAACGTTCAAGCATACAGTAATTCCTTTTATAGTATGTATAACGGCCCCAAGGCGGAGTTGTTGAGCTTGGAAATGACAGCGCACAACGGTGATCACAAGTCTCGGTTTGTGCCGTGTACATGCATATGCTGAGCGGAGAGTTGTGGACCTCTACACTTTGCCAGCGTTTGAAAGAGCGTGTTTTCAAAGACAAAAGTATGCATCTGCGTGTGTACAAGAGGCCTAAACGCAGAGATAAGTATGCGTTTATTAAGTGTCTGTGTTTGTGTGGACATTGCCTCAGTGTCCTCCGTTCAAATTGCGCATAATTTGCGTCCTTTATCTCTTATGTGCCCGAGATGGAGTAAGGAGTGCCTAGCCTCATTTCATAAGCAGTTTTCACTAAAAATAAAGCCCATTGCAAAAAAGCCCATTGTTACTTTTAAATACTTTGATCACTGTGCTGCTTCTCTGCAAATGATAATAACTTTGTGTTTACCCATGACTAAAAGTAAAGAGAATGTGTTTTTTCCCCCAAAATACTGTTTTTACCCTAAAGCAAAAACATACGTTAATTCCAACTGAAAATGCCAAAAATACCACTGTGTTCCAGGTGATGGTGCTAAAAGTGATGTTTGATTGTTTCCTTCTTGTTAGCTAACTAACCCGAGTTCCTTGGCTTTGCTTTCATGTTGGAAATGAAAAAAAATCTCACAATTATATTTTTCTGTCCTGAAGCGACCATGACAACGATTGTGGCAGTTTAATGATTCCGCACAGTCGTGCCATGTTTCGACCTTGTTAAAGAAAAGAACAACACTATAGTTAAGTTAAAGTACCGATGATTGTCCAGTGCCCGGGAATCATTTTTGGTGATTTAACCCCCAATTCCAACCCTTAATGCTGAGTGTCAAGCAGGGAAGTAATGGTCCCATTTTTATAGTCTTTGGTGTGTCTGGCATTCAGCCCTGTAAATAAGCTATTCAGAGGCCTGCGAGACCCCACGATGAAATGTGTTTATTTACCACATCACAATTTCAAGCCCTATATAACATGCTTGGATTCATGTTTAGTGTGAAAATGCCATCAACACACCATGTGTCGGATGTCGTTTGCTATCCAGACCATTCGTCTGGTCCCAGGTCCTTGGCTTTGCTTTCACATTAGTGATGAGAAAAATCTTACCCCATCGTTTTTTGTTTTTTTTTCCCCCGACGAGATGGCGTGACCAGTTATGGCAGCTAATGCTGCACATTTGCACCATGTTTTGAACTTGTTGAAGAAAAGAACAAAGCACTATGACAATGTCGTGTATGCAGCCGCCACAAACATACTTCAGATACCGTATTTCCTTGAATTGCCGCCGGGGCGCTAATTAATTTAAAACCTCTTCTCTCTCCTGCGCTTACCAAAGGCATGCGGTAAAAGTAAGCATGCGTTAATTATTTTAAAACCTCTTCTCACTCTGCCACTTACCAAAGGTATGCCGTAAAAATTGAGTGTGATGTAAGCTTGGACCTTAAATCTTACGGAATAGCTCTTAATCTTCTTCCCTTTATGCGATTTCAAATTACCGGTATTGAAATCAGCCTCCTCCATTTTGAAAATGATGACAGGGGAAGTGTCACGAGTTTGACCAGGCGGTAATACTAAGCATGCGCTAATTATTTTGGGAAGCGAGTTTGACCCGGCAGTAATTCAAGGCAGGCGCATACTGTATGCCCGGCGGCAATTCAAGGAAATACGGTATACGCGATGCCGATGTCACTCTTTCCAGACCCTCTGCCATCCATTTCTGATTGTTTTGACTTTTTTTTTCCCCAATATGATTATTGTTTTTATGTATTTTATTTAAGCACAAATCATTGATCAAATGCACTAGTGAACAGGTAACTGGGCAGTTAACAAGACAGAGGCTCCAGAACTATCGTATTTTTCAGACTATAGAGCGCCCACCAAATTTTAGAAGAAAAAAAATATTTTTACATATTATCCGCAGATATATACGTTGTGAAATTAGTTAATTACACAGAATATCTGTAAATGTTTATTTACATACCTTTAATTTTTTCCAAACGGGGTCTGTAACACGGCAGTAAAACGACTGATCAAACAAAACAAAAGTCATCGTCATGGACCCACTAGCTGCAGAAGCTAGCTTTCCAATCAGCTAAACAGACTCAATAACACCACGGTGATGTTGTGGGGAATTTATTGGGGAATTTGTTAAACGGAAACGATAGAAAAAGAATGCCAACGTAAGTTAATAATACTAACACACACTCGAAAACGTGTTAGCAGACGAGCTAATGCTACTGACGCTAGCTTCATTACATTATGATAGCATTTACAAACACGCATGAAAACACTCCTACAGACATCACACATGGGATTGTTTTAGTTATATTTTAAAACACACACACGTTGCTTGGAGTGATGAATAAAAAAATACAAGAAAAAACGCTGTGCATGACTAGAAGACGGAAAGGCACTTGCACTTCCAGTTGAAAGCTCAAAACAAAAGAGCACTACAGTTCCTGCAGTGAGCAAACTCGTCCAAAAGATGGCGCCATAGCACAAGAAATAACACACCTTTTCACTTGTCTTTGCTTGTTTGCATTATGGCTGTCAGTGAAGAAAAGTTCATAAAATAGCTGCACCGTTTTAAAAGCAACAAGGTTCAAAGAGTAGGAAAAAAGTAGTCGCTCCTATCTAGTCTGGGATTTAGTGTGGTAGTGTGTGACTTGATGCAGCCAGCGACAGTCAAAAAATAGCATTTTTCTGCAGCCTTAAATGCTTCATACATGTAATTTATTATTCACGTTGCAGACTTCTTCACAAGTACATCACAAGCGCTGCCTGGATTGACAGGATTTTTAAAAAGGGTCAATATATTTTTCTACATTTAAAATACCTTGAAGGTAGAAAAGCGCTATACAAGTACAACCCATTTATCATTTATTTACATTGTGGTCCGTTACATGTAATGGTGTTTTTTTGGTCCAGATGTTGTATAAATTAGGTTTTACAGAAACATTTTATGACCATTACGCGCCTTCACTTTGACAGCATCATCTTGCCCGCCATGTTCTGTTGTAGTTTTTAGCCCGTCCATAGCGAGGCTACTGACAGATATAAGCTAGAACTATATGCTACTTTGTATAAAAAATGACAATAGTGGAGGATGCATGTGCATGTATGAGCCAGTCTGCCCTACAATAAGAGGATAGCGAAAAATGAACTTATTGACCACAATGGCGCACATTGGGTAAGTTTCTACCATACATGAATAAATCGTCTGACATCAAAAATGGGGTAAATTCCAAACCGCTCGTTTCCCGATAGTATGAATATATAATATCTCCATAATGTCTCTACAGTTTGATTTCAAATATTCGGGACTAATGCAAATCCCAAATACACATCATCTGGTGCCAATAGGTATGAAAATTTTGGTTTTGCATATTATGTCCGTTGCAAATATGTTTGCTCATACGCACTTCTTAGTCTACAGGTAGTCCAGGAATGAAGTAAAAAGAAAATAATGGAAAAAAAAAAGGTCAAATGGAATTTACTTCTATAGCACTTTTCTACCTTCAAGGTACTGTAGATTCCTAAAGTAGCCTTAGCTTGACGCTCCTCTACTATCACATTTACTCCGCTTGCTGCGGCAACAACAAAACAAAACTCCAGACGTTCTTCTTGGTTTGTATGGTTTACTTGTCAACTTAATTATTCAAAAACGTAAAACAGTCACGATGTGGGATCAAATGAATGACAAAATAAAGAAAATTTGTTACAGTACACGTTAGAAAAAGTATGAATGAGAATAAGTATGAGTGAGGTCCAAAAACTGTGTGGCTCGATTCCACCGCACCTGACTGCTATTACCCATGACACCTTGCGTCCAAAAACCACCTTACCACACAGATCCTTCCGCCATATATAAACTTAAAACAGTTACGTCATCAAATCATTTTGACAAATGCAATAATTACAAATAAAGTGAGCTTTATATAATTACTCTAAGCATTAAATATATACATTTTCTTATCATGCAAATAAAGTAAATAGTCTTCTTTTAGCTGAATAAACGTAAAGCACCTTTCATAAAATGTAAATGAACTTAAACAGCATTTAGGCTCCTACAGTACTCAAAGTGTTTTGACACTATTTCCACATTAAGCCGTTCACACACTGATGGTGGGAGCTGCCATGCAAGGCCCTAACCACAACCCAAGGGTGAAGTGTCTTGTTCAAGGACACAACGGACGTGACTAGGTTGGTAGACGGTGAGGATCGAACCAGGAACCCTCAGGTTGCTGCCACAGCCACTCTTCGAACAGCGCTACGCCGTCCCCTAATAAAAAATAAAACACTTCCGGTAAACTATCAAATCTATTGCGATTGTTCAATAATAATGCTCATAATGCCACTGTGTATTAACTATAAAAGTTAAATTTCACATTGTTTACTGTATTTCTGCATTAGTAGTGGAGAAGATTGTGAATATTTAATAAAAAAATCCATATAAAACATGTAACTGTATAAAACTCTCACAGTAGGATTATGTGGTTTCTAACAAGAGTTAACTAACAATTGAACTTTTAATAATGTAAATACCTCACAAACTGATGTTTGGCTTTGCTGGCATCAAATATTTTTTCTGGGTGACACTTTGAGGTGGCGACTTGTCCAAGGTGTATCCTTTGAAACCAAAACACCGCAGTATTTACAGTAGCTTAACACTCTTAATATGAAATGCAGCGAACATGAGATAAAAGTGTATATATGTGTATATTATATATGTGTGTACATGTAGTGTGTGTGTGTATATATGTGTATACGTGTATACGTATGTATAAAATAACACACACACACACACCGTTGTGGTCAAAAGTTTGCATACACTTGTAAAGAACATAATGTCATGGCTGTCTTGAGTTTCCCATAATTTCTACCACTCTTATTTTTTTGTGATAGAGTGATTGGAGCACATACTTGTTGGTCACAAAAAACATTCTCAAAGTTTGGTTCTTTTATGAATTTATTATGGGTCTACTGAATATGTGAGCAAATGTGCTGGGTCAAAAGTGTACATACAGCAATGTTAATATTTGCTTACCTGTCCCTTGGCAAGTTTCACTGCAATAAGACACTTTTGGTAGCGCCTTTACCTCCAAATTCTTCAGGACAAGCTAAAATCATCAGGCCGGAGGTTGGGTCTTGGGCACAGTTGGGTGTTCCGACTGGACATGACCCCAAACACACTTCAAAAGTGGTAAAGGAATGGCTAAATCCGGCTAGAATGAAGGTTTTAGAATGGCCTTCCCAAAGTCCTGATTTAAACGTGTGGACAATGCTGAAGACACAAGTCCATGTCAGAAAACCAACAAACTTAGCTGAACTGCACCAATTTTGTCAAGAGGAGTGGTCAAAAACAACCAAAAGCTTGTGGATGGCTACCAAAAGCGTCTTATTGCAGTGAAACTTGCCAAGGGACATGTAAGCAAATACTGACATTGCAGTATGTATACTTGTGACCCAGCAGATTTGCTCACATATTCAGTAGACCCATAAAAAAATTAATAAAACAACCAAACTCCATGAATGCTTTTTGTGACCAACAACAATTACTCTATTACAAAAAAAATAAGAGTTGTAGAAATGATTGGAAACTCAAGACAGCCATGACATGATGTTATTTACAAGTGTATGTCAACTTTTGACCACGACTGTACGTATATTTGTGTGTATATGTATATGTTTCATCTACAGATTATTATACACATCCAGGCCGGGAAAGAATAGCCGCTGTTGCACGTCAGTACATGCATGCAAATCACCATGACAACACATACATGACAGGATATTTTCACCTATAAAGTTGTATCTTTTTCAAGGATCGCTGTTAGAAAAATGTGCCGTTTCTTGATTTTCAAATTTGCCAAAAGGAAAAGATGTTATGCCTCTCTGGTGAAATGAATCCAATAATTTACGTAGGGTGGCCGTGTCCACAGTCTGGATGGTAGAATATGAATAAGAGACTTTACACAAACGGAGAATAGGACACTTAGAGCAGGGGTGCCCAAACTTTGTCTGCAGACGAGCTACTTTTCAATTGACCAAGTCGAGGGGATCTACCTCATTCATATATAGACACTTTTGTTGACAAATTAAAGGTGTTTAATGATAATACAAGCATGTTTAACACACACAGATTCCTTTCTTTAATGAAAACAAGAATATAAGTTGGAGTATTACCTGATTCTGATGTCTTGCATTGATTGGAATCAGACAGTAGTGATGATAACAACCACATTTTCAAATGGAGGAGAAAAAAAAGTGCTCCTTTCTGTCCAATACCACATGAGTGGTTGGTTTTTGGCATCTTATTTGTTCAGCTTCCATGCTCGTTTTTATAAACTTTACAAGAAATACGATGGCGGCAAACTCCGTGCATTTTAGCACAGACATGATGAAGCAGCGCCTTTATTGTGAAGATAGGAACTGTGCAGTCGGTCTTTAGCGTTGTGACGGCAGGTACGATGCCAGAGTGTTGAAATAAAAAGTGTTTCTCGCCTTCCCCTCCATCAACCAGCGTTATCTCAGAAGATCTTTGGGTGCCGTGAATGTCAATCAAATGACGAAAGTGACGTCTTAGTGAAGATTGATGATCACTAATTTTTAGGTCTATTTTTTTAAAAGCCTGGCTGGAGATCGACTGACACACCCCCCGCGGTCGACTGGTAGCTCGCGATCGACGTAATGGGCACCCCTGCCTTAGAGTGTGTCTGCGTGTCTTTTCTTGATTGGGCTCCTAAAGGAGGTACAAAGTGCTGAGTGGCATAGAAGCATCCCGTGAAACCGGAGTGGTGTGTGCAGGTGGGCCATGACAACTGGGTGCGTGGCGTGCTGGTGCATCCTGGGGGAAAGTTCATCGTGAGCTGTGCCGACGACAAGACCCTCCGGATTTGGGACTACAAGAACAAGCGCTGCATGAAGACTCTGTGTGCTCACGAACACTTTGTCACCTCTCTGGGTGAGACCTTCATCATCCTCCTTCTCATCCACCTTCATCCCGCACACTCACTCAAGTCTGCTCGTGTCTTGCAGATTTCCACAAGAGCGCCCCCTACGTGGTGACGGGCAGCGTGGACCAGACAGTCAAAGTCTGGGAGTGCCGCTGAGCCAAGCACGCCCCCCTCAGCAACCCTCATCTCCACCCCCCCAACCAACATTGGCCCCGCACCCTGAAGATGACGATTATCCTTTTGTGTAAATTATTCTGGATGTAGGGTACGCTTACTAAATGTCACACCAACACCAGACGATCCTTGCATGGCCGACACCACACCACCTCCTCAAAAGCTACTGTGTGTCGCTTGTTAGCGTTTCCTTTGCTCCGCGCTGCTGCCGTCGTCTGTGTGCACCAGGACAGGAAGTGTACTTTGTTGCGAGTCGACTGGCACTAGCTGGCGTGTGTGCGTCACAGAAGGGTTGCGGGGTAACACACACCTCCCCTCCCACCCCCGATTGTTGCGTCATCTTTTAATTTACTCGCTCCCTCGTCGACACCCACAGGACCTTAACGAGCTGAGCTGCCCACAGCACAAGCACACGCCCCCCAGCAGAGGAAAAAAAGCCTGCTCGTCTATTTAGAGAGAGAGAGTGTGTAAGTGCGACTGTCGTCCAGTGCTCTCGCTATCTGCCTTGTTAACCCTTCGAGGGCCGCCTCACACAGGACTTTAATTCATTCATTACTGTGGTCTCACCTTTACACACACACACACACACACACACACTGTACAAGATGTGTATCAGTATATCTGGATGTCATTGTTTGCAAAATAATTAAAATAAAGTAATGTAAATAATCACTGCTGGTCTTCTCTGCTAGCAGCAGACATGCTGGATGTCACGGAGGACTTGAAGCGGACAAAGTCACGTGACCAATAAGAGACATAACCATGTGTGTTGGATGTGAAGAGAGGAGGCGGCTGAGGTGCCTCATCAATAATGGACACTACTCCCCCACACCCTACCCACTCCAGCCTACTTCCTGCTCAGCCACACTGCAGCTCCCCGGCCCGCTGTATCCTGGCAACCGTCGCCAGGGCGACCGCTGCGCAAACGCTGCACCTACTCCGTCCCTCTTTAAGGACACGGACATAAGTGAACTTCCATGTCGCAGCGTGAGGACTCGGGCAAACTCAATTCTTCATGTTCTATGGCAACATTTCATCTTTCCGACAAAAAAAAAAAAAAATCTTCCTCGGCGAACTGTAGAAGTCCTGCTGCAAAATTTTGCCACTAAATTGGAAGCACACCATTTTGTTTGCTGAGATGAAGAATTCTGATGGAGGGACAGCTAAGCACCGAGAGTCAAATAAGCCCTGGCCATAGGAAACACAGCGCCTTAGCATCGCTATATGAACAAATAAAACTATCAAGTACCCGCTGGAGTGCCGGCAAGTATCTGCAGAGGTGCAAGTAGTACCGCCGCTCAAGTCCAACTACTATCGTCTGGGGGGTGTGGCGCCCTCTGGTGTTCATGAGAAGGAACCAACAACTCGTCAATGCAACTGCAAGAAGTTGGTCTTCTAACGTCACCATGGACCCAAAGTGTCATAAGTCTAAAGGCCTACTGAAAGCCACTACTAGCGACCACGCAGTCTGATTGTTTATATATCAATGATGAAATATTAACATTGCAACACATGCCAATACGGCCTTTTTAGTTTACTAAATTGTAATTTTAGATTTCCCGGGAGTTTCGTCTTCGAAACATCGTGTAATGATGACGTGTGCGCAAGACGTCACGGGTTGTAGCGGACATTATTTTCCAGCCCGATCCAAGCTATAAGTCGTCTGCTTTAATTGCATAATTACACAGTATTTTGGACATCTGTGTTGCTGAATCTTTTGCAATTTGTTCAATTAATAATGGAGAAGTCAAAGTAGAAAGGGAGTTGGGAAGCTTAAGCCTTTAGCCACACAAACACACGGTGATTCCTTGTTTAAAATTCCCGGAGGTGAAACTACTATGGATCAGCGGTCAAGCGAACATGGATCCCGACCAAATGTCAACCAGCAGTTTTCGGTGAGGAAATTTGTGGTAAAAAGTCGCCACTTACAGAAGATCAGCTGAGCTTGTGCCGTCCATAATGCTGCTGTCGACTTCCATCAGACACTGGCCTCAAGACACCCGTGGATACACCCTTCCGACTATCAGGTACTATTTAATCTCACTAAAACACTAGCAACACGATAGAAAGATAAGGGATTTCTCAGAATTATCCTAGTAAATGTGTCTAAAACGTCTGAATCTCCCAATGCAATCACGTTTTTTTTTCTAGCCGCTATCAATATCCTCAAACACGAATCTTTCATCCTCGCTCAAATTAATGGGGAAATTGTCGTTTTCTAGGTCCGAATAGCACTTTTTGGTGCAGGCTCCCATTATAAACAATGTGAGGATGTGAGGAGCCATCAACGGGTGACGTCATCGTCTGCTACTTCCGGTAGAGGTAGGGCTTTTCTGTTAGCGACCAAAAGTTGCAAACTTTATCGTCAATACTCTACTAAATCCTTTCAGCAAAAATATGGCAATATTGTGAAATGATCAAGTATGACACATAGAATGGACCTGCTATCCCTGTTTAAATAAGAACATCTCATTTCAGTAGGCCTTTAATGTCCTCAAACTACAAGCTGAAATGTTGATACATGTCTTATGAATAATTCTTATCAAATAATGGTGTGTTTCTTCCTCTGCAGATCCACGGTGATGCAGCACTTCTATCTGGGTCAGCTGCCCCCCCTTCCTTGGAGCACCCGTCTTTCACCCCCCAACCCCCTTCCCTCCCTCCGTATACAGCCCTTTTTTTTTTATGCAGCTCATGTGCTTCTCATGTGCCCCCCCCCCCTCCCCCTCCCCTTTCATAAACTACACGTAACGGCCAAATACAGTTATTTTGTCAAGATGGCGCACGTTACGGTAACCCAGTGTGGTTTTATCGAGAAATACTTGACTTACAAGTGGAATGTGTTGCTTTAAAGTCCCTCGCTGGCCTTCTTCAGCAGCGGCACGTCATTGCGCTTAGCCCCGCCCACTGGCTGCTTTGATTGACAGCGGCGCCGCTCCAAGGGCGGGGCGTCCGGTCACGCGCTCGCCATGCAAATGAGGCATCTCCGTGCCCATGTGGCCCAGCACCACGCTTGTTGTTCTGCTCGCTGATTGGCTGCCCGCCGCCATGGCAGCGTTCACGCGCTGCGGCCTTCGCGGCGCCGCGCAAAGCCCGGAAGTGGACCCGCCTGGACGGGAGTGTTTCGTCACGATCGTTCCCGAGCAAAGTGGGACGCCGTGTTGCCCACGGGGGTTTTAAACACGTTAGCGTGACAGAATTGGGCTCGTGGGTGTTCGGTGGGACGACTTTTAGGCGCTAAATAGATCGAAAGGCGACGCCGCGCACGTGCGCGTTAAGCTCCGTGTTTTGCGGGAGCCGTAGTAAGAGGGCGTGGCTGGAATGCAGAAGGGGCGTGGCTTGACGAGAACACCACTATCCTTGTTGTGTGTACTCCTGCTCACATCGCCATCTTGTTGCTATCCCACTTTTTTTTTTTTTTTTTTTTTTTAAACTTATGCGAGGATCCTGGACCTTCCGGGCCCGGATTTCGGAACAAGATCCTTCCCGATCGGAGGGATCCACCGGGACTGGGGCCGTTAAAATCTTGCACGCGCGCTTTCCACCGGCACGGTAGCGCCGACCCCACCCCCCCAACCCCCTCCTTCCCTCGGCTTTTTTCCGCCCTCCGTCACGGCCGGGGGCCACCGGCTCGGGCGGCACCATGAGCATCGACACGCTGCTGGAGGCCGCCAGATATCTGGAACTGCAAGCCCAGCAGCAGCAGCTCACACACGGTAAGAGGAGCTCGCTCTGCCCGGAGCTCCCTCGTCCTCCCGGAGGAGTGTGTCCGTTAGAGCCGCGCTTAATCGGGCAATCATGTGCGCTGTGTGACCGTAAGAATGTTCACTTCTTGCTTCAAAACATCTTTTATTTGCTCCTTCCAAACAGGAAATAACTACTTTATTAACGAGACTACTTTTCGCGCTCGCGCCGCGTGACCACTTCATCACGCGCGCGAGGAGTTTTTAGTGTTTTTTTTTAAAACAATGTTCATTTAGTTGAAGGATTTAAACATATGTGACGTCACAGGCACCATGTGTGTTTTGAAGTGTGTCACGATCGACTTGTCCTACTTTGCGTGGGTCGTGCAGGGCGGTGGCGAGCACACACACACACACACACACACACACACACACACACACACACTTTACATAATAGACTGACACGGCCGCTCGTATGACACACACACTCAGGGGGCGTGGCCTCTCCTCCCTAGGCGTCGTGCACGCTCCTTTTTCCGCGCGCGCGCTTGTGATTATTGTTTGTTGTTCACGAGCAGGGGCGCCGCTAGGGATTTTGGGCCCCATGAAAAGAATCTTTACAGGGCCCCCTACTCATAATTTCATCATTAGGGGCCCCTAGAATCCGTCTCCTTTATCCCCCCTTTTCGGCGCCCCTGTTCACGAGTCACGACGAGCACGCACCATAAACGTGAGGGGAGGGGGGGTGTTCTCCCCCTTCGATGACGTGTCACAGACTAGTCACGCGCTTGCGCACTGCGCGTTGGGGTCCGCCCATCCCCGCCACCACGTGCACTCGTAGCCACGCGCACGGACGAAGACTCCACGACCCCGCCTCTTGATGCGATCCGGGGAGGGAGGGCGGGGCTGGCGCCACGACACGATTACGTAATTGAAAGTAGCGTGTACTTTTGATATCGATCTATTTGTATATGTATGTATCGACCAATAGGTACAGCGACACATTTTGTGTCACGTGCTTTCCATTGTGGGCGGGGCCTCTGCAGGCCTAAAGGAATGGGAGGGGCTTAGATCATGTGGGATGGTGACTAAAGTAAATATCTCTAAAGTCGATTTTTTTTTTCAAAATTAAGCACTTCCTGTTTCCGGTAAATGGTCACGATCTAGAGCGAGGCAACGTGACTGTTTCGCTTTAAAGTGAAAGCAAAAAGTAAGACGCTCGCACAAAAATGAAGTGAGATTTTGAAGCCTTTAACGTTGAACCTGTTGGTGTGTGTTGGCGTGCACGGCGCATGCACGCTCGAGGAATCCCTGGGATCTTCCCTTTTATGCCGCTGTTTCCATAGCAACTGGGGGCTTTCCACACCGCCGTCTTTCTGTGCGCGCGTGCGTCACATGACATCATCTTTGTCCCCTTTCAGAGTCAGATAATCATTAGAGATGCGAATCTTTGGGCGCCGACCGATTCGATCCAAATCCTGAGGGTGATCGATTCAACACGATTTTCAATTCAAACCCATTCTTGCACTGTACTTACTGTTTGGTGTAATAAATATAATAAAACGTTTATAAAACATGTTAAATGTAAAAAAAAAGAACAAATAAGCTCCCTCCGGTTGTTTGGATAAGGCCTAAAATAAATAAATTAATATATAAAATGTATAATAAAATAAATGTATATATTATACAGCATATTTGTTCATTATGTATACATGTATAAAAAAAATGTGTGTTTATATAAATATATAAAATAAGTGTGTGTGTATATATATATACTTGTTTTTTAATAAGTATATATTTAAGTATATATACATATTGTGTGTATGTATATATATATAATAAGTGTGTGTGTGTGTATATATATATACTTATTTTTTAAATATATTTATATATGTATGTTGTCTGTCTATCTGTGTTGGCCCTGCGATGAGGTGGCGACTTGTCCAGGGTGTACCCCGCCTTCCGCCCGATTGTAGCTGAGATAGGCGCCAGCGACCCCGAAAGGGAATAAGCGGTAGAAAATGGATGGATGGATGTATACATAATCATATATGATGTATAATATATACATTTAAATATATATATATATATATATACACAAAAGAGAATAAGCGGTAGAAAATGGATGGATATATATATATATATATATATATACATACATACATACATATATATGTATATTTCTTTTATTATGCATTTTGTATGTATATTTATTTTAGACCATACCCAAACAACCGGAGGGAGATTTGTTCTTTTTTTACATTATATATATATATATATATATATATTAATTACTCTTAAATATTTGGAAAATTAGGATTCGGGGAAAGGGGGATGGTTGCCCACATATGCGGTCCTCTCCAAGGTTTCTCATAGTCATCATTGTCGACGTCCCACTGGGGTGAGTTTTTCCTTGCCCTTATGTGGGCTCTACCGAGGATGTCGTTGTGGCTTTGAGGCACTAGTGATTTAGGGCTATATAAGTAAACATTCATTGATTGATTGATTGATTTAGAATTGGTAAGAATAAGAATCACAATTCAGATGTTAATCCATTTTTTTTCTGTCCCAATATAAATCATTTTATGTCTAAACCAGTGGTTCTACAACTTTTTGTGGCCTAGTGGTTAGAGTGTCCGCCCTGAGATTGGTAGGTTGTGAGTTCAAATCCCGGCCAAGTCATACCAAAGACTATAAAAATGGGACCCATTACATCCCTGCTTGGCAATCAGCATTAAGGGTTGGAATTGGGGGTTAAATCACCAAAAATGATTCCCGGGCGCGACACCGCTGCTGCTTACTGCTCCCCTCACCTCCCAGGGGGTGATCAAGGGTGATGGGTCAAATGCAGAGAATAATTTCGCCACATCTAGTATGTGTGTGACAATCATTGGTACTTTGGTATTCATTGGTAACTTTTTCTTTACCAAGTACCACCTCAGAAAACACCTGGCTCTCCAAGTAGCACCACAATAACCAACATTTAAACATAATAGCGCAGTAGGTCTAAGTATTCATCAAAAACAAATATATGTAATATTTTTGGCTACTGTAACAATACACACAGTTTGAACAGTAACAATGATAACGAGTCACGTCATCCCGATATATAATGGAGAACCACTAGATGGAGTCTGCAAGTGGCACGGCACCATAGCTTGACAATAAATAAACACTTTCTTCTCCCGCAGAAGAGGAGCAGCACAAAGACAAGGAGCTGATCAACAAGGAGGAGTTAAGACACATAGAGCTTGTGACTTCCTTGTCGCAGCCAATCACAGCCAACCATGTTGAGGACCCCCATCGCCAGCAGCCGTCGGCGCCCCCGCCACCACCCCGACCGCCGCCCCCAGTGCCCATTGCCGTCATACCGATGGTCCCCGTCGTCACTGCCGCGCCCCTTCCGCTCACCAAGCACATCGCCGCCGCCTCGACGCTCGCCGGCCCCCCAGCGGCCAAGACCACCACCTCGCCACAGCCGCCGCCTCAGCCCCCGCCAGCTCCGGCATCCCACCAGCTGCTGTGTCCCCCCCAGATGAAGGCGGACACGACCAACCAGCCCGTCAACTGCGCCCAATCGCAGCCTCAGGTTCACATTCAGTACCCGCTCGCCATCAGCACCAACGGGCCCGCCCCTCAACCCGCCCTGGCCTCTCATCAAGCCCCGCCCACATCCCAGCTGAGGCCCAATGGAGTGACGCTGGAGGACATGAGGGGCTTGGAGGGGAAAAAGAGACCTGGAGGGTCAGTTTGTGTTGACGTGTGTGTGCTTGCATGTGTTTGTGTTGACGTGTGTGTGTGTTTGTGTTGATGTGTGTGTGTGTGCTTGCAGGCATGTGTTTGTGTTGATGTGTGTGCGTGCATGCATGTTTGTTGACGTGTGTGTGCGTGAATGCATGTGTTTGTGTTGATGTGTGTGCGTGCATCCATGTTTGTTGACGTGTGTGTGCGTGAATGCATGTGTTTGTGTTGATGTGTGTGCGTGCATCCATGTTTGTTGACGTGTGTGTGCGTGAATGCATGTGTTTGTGTTGACGTGTGTGTGTGCGTGCATGCATGTTTGTGTTGATTTGTGTGTGCGTGCATGCATGTGTTTGTGTTGTGTGTGTGTGTAGATGTGTGTGTGTGTGCATGCATGTGTTTGTGTTGTGTGTGTGCGTGCATGCATGTTTGTGTTGATGTGTGTGTGCGTGCATGCATGTGTTTGTGTTGTGTGTGTGTGTAGATGTGTGTGTGTGTGTGTGCATGCATGTGTTTGTGTTGTGTGCGTGCATGCATGTGTTTGTGTTGATGTGTGTGTGTGCATGTGTTTGTGTGTGCATGTGTTTGTGTTGACATGTGTGTGCATGTGTTTGCGTTGACGTGTATTTATGTGTATGTTTGTGTTGACGTGTATGTGTTTGTGTTGACGTGTGTGCATGTGATTGTGTTGGCGTGTCTGTGTGCATGTGTTGTGTTGATGCGTGTGTGTGTGAATGTGTTTGTGTTGACGTCTATATTTCTGCATGTGTTTATGTTGACGCGTGCGCATGTGTTTGTGTTGACGTGTGTGTGTGCATGTGTTGTGTTGATGCGTGTGTGCTAGTTTGTGTTGACGTGTGTGTTTGTGTTGATGCGCGTGTGTGTGGGCATGTGTTGTGTTGATGCGTGTGTGTGGGCATGTGTTGTGTTGATGCGTGTGTGTGGGCGTGTGTTATGTTGACGTGTGTGTGTGTGTTGACATATTTGTGTGTGTTTGTGTTGACGTGTGTGTGTTTGTGTTGATGCGTGTGTGTGTGGGCATGTGTTGTGTTGATGCGTGAGTGTGGGCATATGTTTGTGTTGACGTGTACGTGTGTGTGTGTGCATGTGTTTGTGTTGACGTGTACGTGTGTGCATGTGTTTGTGTTGACGCGTGTCAGTGTGAGTGCATGTGTTTTTGTAGACGTGTGTTGTTGTGTGTGCATGCGTTTGTATTGACGTGTGCGCAAGTGATTACGTTGACGTGTGTGTGTGTTTATGTTGATTTGTGTGTGTGTGTGTTTGTTGACGTGTGTGCTGTTGTGTGTTCAGGACAGGAACCAGGGAGGTGCACAACAAGCTGGAGAAGAACCGGTGGGTTCCTAATCGTCATACAGAACATGGTTGGTTCTCGCCGGTTCCAAGTGCATCTGGTCTCCTAGAACCTGTGTCTCCTCCTCAGGCGGGCGCACCTGAAGGAATGTTTCGAGACGCTGAAGAAGAACGTCCCAAACGTGGACGAGAAGAAGACCTCCAACCTGAGCGTGCTGCGCAGTGCGCTGCGTTACATCCAGGTAGGAGCTGCTGGCCTCCACCTGATTGGCCGAGCCTCTTTGGTGGACATAATGCTTTTCCTGTCTCATAACTGACAGACTCCGCCCTTTTCCTTATCCAAACCCGTGAAGCTCCGCCTACTCTCTGAAGTCACGCGAGCAAGGTGCGGCTCCTGGTGAGGTTGCCATAGGGACAGGCGCACTTCCTTTCTTTGGTGCTGCTCTCGGATCAGTTTGACGATGTCACCTGCAAAAAAGAGGGCGGAGCTTAAAGAGTGTGACTATAGTCACATGACTTCCAATAAGGAGGCTCCTTACAGATGAGGTTGCTGTGGAGATGCGCATGGAAGGCAGCCGTTGCCACGGTGATTGCTGCACTGGCACGTTGCTCGGGGGAATTGTGCAAGGTCAGACGACGTGGGGGCGGAGTCACACTGCTGCCACGTGCAGGCGGAACGTAAACAACACAGCTGGTCGTCATTTCCTGTCACTTCCCCCTCCCAAGTATGATGTCACATGTAAATTTAAAAGCCCTCGTAGCCCCGCCTCCTGGAAGTCAAACAACCACCTGCTGACTTCCTACTGCTAATCTGTGCTAATGTTCTTAGTCCTCGTGTGTCACATGACCCAAACAGAAAATGGGGTCACGCAAACAAAGAGCTTTTCTGCCCGACCACCTGATCTCATAATGTCGGCCAGCTGATCAGGGATGGAACTATATTTCATGCCAGGATTACACTGACCTAAACAGCTGACATAGTGTTAGAAAAGCCCACTATTTTGGAAGTGTTTCTTATGGTGAGAGTTCCACCGGGCGTTGGGGCGTCGTACTCTGTTCAGAGGTCCTTGAACGCACCGTAAAAAGGACAGTCTGAGTATCGGTTGTGACTTTTCAACGGAAGTAAAAGGAAGTGGTCGGCCACCAAACCAACGTGTGCAGCAAGTGTGAACTATCCGAGTACGCAAGGGGTCTAGATCTTCCTGCAAAAAGTAGATGCGAGCAAAAAAATCAAACTAAGCAATGAAATAGATCCCTATAATTTATCCAAAAAAGATTTGTCGAGTGATATCAAATAATATACGTCGGTCGCCTTACCAGACATATGAAACTATTGTGCGCCAGACCACAAAACAGATGAAAACTTGGAGGTCTACAACTTCTTTAAGTGTAGCTGGGTGAAGAACATTTCTTGATACCATCGTTTTTGCTTTTCATGATTTAACGTCACATCTACCGCCATGTTTGTTGTTGTTAATGCACACGCCGTTTACAAGTAGCGCGTTTTTCCCCGTCTTTATCGTAATATAACTATAGATGTCAACATTGTGTACGTGCTGAAATATTCATGTATTGTTTCTCATAATATAACTATGGATGTCAACATTGTGTATATGCTGAAAGATTCATTTATTATTGTTTATCAAAATATTACAATACTTCTCAACATTGTGTATGTGCTGAAAGATTCATTTATGATTGTTTCTCATAATAGAACTATAGATGCCAACATTGTGTACATGCTGAAAGATTACTTTTATTGTTTATCATAGTACAAACCCCGTTTCCATATGAGTTGGGAAATTGTGTTAGATGTAAATATAAACAGAATACAATGATTTGCAAATCTTTTTCAACCCATATTCAGTTGAATATGCTACAAAGACAACATATTTGATGTTCAAACTCATAAACTTTATTTTTGTTTCGCAAATAATAATTAACTTAGAATTTAATGGCTGCAACATGTGCCAAAGTAGTTGGGAAAGGGCATGTTCACCACTGTGTTACATCACCTTTTCTTTTAACAACACTCAATAAACGTTTGGGAACTGAGGAAACTAATTGTTGAAGCTTTGAAAGTGGAATTCTTTCCCATTCTTGTTTTATGTAGAGCTTCAGTCGTTCAACAGTCCGGGGTCTCCGCTGTCGTATTTTACGCTTCATAATGCGCCACACATTTTCCATGGGAGACAGGTCTGGACTGCAGGCGGACCATAAAAATACCCGCACTATTTTTTTACGAAGCTTTGCTGTTGTAACACGTGCTAAATGTGGCTTAGCATTGTCTTGCTGAAATAAGCAGGGGCGTCCATGAAAAAGACGGCGCTTAGATGGCAGCATATGTTGTTCCAAAACCTGTATGTACCTTTCAGCATTAATGGTGCCTTCACAGATGTGTAAGTTACCCATGCCTTGGGCACTAATGCACCCCCATACCATCACAGATGCTGGCTTTTGAACTTTGCGTCGATAACAGTCTGGATGGTTCGCTTCACCTTTGGTCCGGATGACACGATGTCGAATATTTCCGAAAAATAATTTGAAATGTGGACTCGTCAGACCACAGAACACTTTTCCACTTTGCATCAGTCCATCTTAAATGATCTCGGGCCCAGAGAAGCCGGCGGCGTTTCTGGATGTTGTTGATAAATAGCTTTCACTAGAGCTTTAACTTGCACTTACAGATGTAGTAACAAACTGTATTTAGTGACAGTGGTTTTCTGAAGTGTTCCTGAGCCCATGTGGTGATATCCTTTCGAGATTGATGTTGGTTTTTTATACAGTGCCGTCTGAGGGATTGAAGGTCACGGTCATTCAATGTTAGTTTCCAGCCATGCCGCTTACGTGGAGTGATTTCTCCAGATTCTCTGAACCTTTTGATGATATTATGGAGCGTAGATGTTGAAATCCCTAAATTTCTTGCAATTGCACTTTGAGAAACGTTGTTCTTAAACTGTTTGACTATTTGCTCACACAGTTGTGGACAAAGGGGTGTACCTCACCCCATCCTTTCTTGTGAAAGACTGAGCATTTTTTGGGAAGCTGTTTTTATACCCAATCATGGCACCCACCTGTTCCCAATTAGCCTGCACACCTGTGGGATGTTCCATATAAGTGTTTGATGAGCATTCCTCAACTTATTCAGTATTTATTGCCACCTTTCCCAACCTCTTTGTCTTGTGTTGCTGGCATCAAATTCTAAAGTTTATGATTATTTGCAAAAAAAAATAATGTTTATCAGTTTGAACATCAAATATGTTGTCTTTGTAGCATATTCAACTGAATATGGGTTGAAAAGGATTTGCAAATCATTGTATTCTGTTTATATTTACATCTAACACAATTTCCCAACTCATATGGAAACGGGGTTTGTGTAACTATAGATGTTAACATTGTGTATGTGCTGAAAGATCTCAATTATTATTGTTCATCATAATGTAACTATAGATGTCGACTTTGTTTGTGCTGAAAGATTAATTCATTTTTGCTTCCTTCTGTAAAAACCTAACTGTTTTAGGTTCTACTCACATTCATTTTTTTTTTTATTTAGACTCGCAGAGTTGGTGCTTTACTAAACACCCGTATCAAACATGTTTAAGAAATACAAATAATATCAAGATAATACTGACATGGGACATAATAAATGTTAAAAGTATATCAAACAAACATTTGACTAAGTGATCGCTGCAAACTCCTGCGTTCTTTGACTCTGCGTCTTTGATTTTTGTAGTTTAAAAAAACTTTTTTTTATCAAAACAATACACAACAGTACTATAGTTTTTCATTAAATCTTGCACTCTTCTACCCTTCTTGATTACCTCTCGAAGAATACTAAAGAAATGTTTATCCTTTTCGCGTTTTGAACGGTTACAACAGCCTAAAACGAGTCTCGCATATTTAATGAGCCGGACGTGACGTCAGCTGAATACAACCTACAGAACCATGGCTGTGTTCTAAGAGAGCACAGCTTGTAGCTTCAATGTGCACAATTGCACAGTTTCTTTGTCAGTTATGTTAAAAAGAACAACAAAAAAACAAAGTTTCTGGACTACGGAGTGCACACATAAATCTATGAATGTTTTCTTTTTTTCCCATATATTAGCCGTACCATAGCTAAGTCGCAGATATATACATTTTAAATTGAGTTATTAACACAAATATTTAGTAAATGTTTATTTACATAGCTTAATTGTTTCCAAAGGGTAGTAAAATGGCTCATCAAAGAAAACAGAAGTCATCGCCATGGACCAACTAGTTGCAGAAGCTAGCTCTCCAGTCAGCTAAACAGACTCAATAATTCCCCGGTGACTTTTTGGTGAATTTACTGAGGAATTTGTGAAACTGAAACAATACAAAAAGAATGGCATTGTAAGTTAATAATACTAACACAGACATTCGTAAACCTGTTGGTATATTAGCTGACGCTAACGATGCTAGCTTGATTACATTACCATAGCATGTACAAATATGCATGTACAAATATGCATGTACAAATACGGCGCACGTGGGACGGTTTAGTCAATATAAACAGTTTTAGTTATATTGTAAAACTTGATGAATGAAGAATCCGTACAAGTAGAAACGCTATGGACGGCTAGACGACCGAACAGCAACTGTATTTCCGGTAGGTTCATACACAGCACAGTCTAAACAGAAGGGTAATGCAGCACCTGCGGTGTACAAACCCATCCAAAAGATAGCGCCTGACCATAAATTCAGTGTGTTTTTTGTTTTTTTCAACTATTCACATTATGGTCAGCTGTCATTAAGGCAAAATCCATAAATTTGCCGCACCGTTTTATAAGCCACGGGGTTCACAGTTAAGGAAGAAGTAGCGGCTTATAGTCCGGAATTTACAATAAATTGGGGTAAGGCCTAAAATCTCATAAAATATTTTCACAAAAACCTTAATAATAATTAGTTACTCTACTTTTTTTAGAGAAAATAAATGAGTGACAATTGACAGCACGTTTTTTATTTTATTCAAAAACGAAGAACCGCATTTTTGGCGACGTGCAAAGCAATTGCTATAGTGATCGTTTTCCTGTGTCACTGATGCAAGAGTTTGTGTTTTTACCTTTTTGTTTGCCTTGTAACGAGTAGCCCTTCCCCCACTCGGCCTTCAAGTTTGCAGACACTTTTAATGCAAAGCCAAACCACACGTTTCCTTACTTTGGAACGAACCTCCCTCTCTCGTTTGCGTTAGCCATGTTGAGCTATGTGTGTGTGAGTCCCCCTAAGAAAATAAAGGGGGGGGCGGAAGCTGCTGGGGGCAAAAATATGTCAGAGCAATAACAGATTTTTTTCTTTAAATTGTCTGCGAGAAAAAACTCACCTATGTTGTTTCCTAATGGGGAAAGACGTTAATGTCTCTTGTTTTCATGTTGGCATTTGATTTAGCGCCAATCAGTTTGGTGGTACTCAGTGGCCTAGTGGTTAGAGTGTCCGCCCTGAGATCGGTAGGTTGTGAGTTCAAACCCCGGCCGAGTCATACCAAAGACTATAAAAATGGGACCCATTGCCTCCCTGCTTGTTACTCAGCATCAAGGGTTGGAATTGGGGGTTAAATCACCATAAATGATTCCCGGGTGCGGCTCTGCTGCTGCTCACTGCTCCCCTCACCTCCCAGGGGGTGATCAAGGTGATGGGTTAAAATGCAGAGGACACATTTCACCACCCCTAGTGTGTGTGTGACAATCATTGGTACTTTAACTTAACTTAACTTAAGAAAGGCCGTCGTCCACAGGACGTGGCGTGGAAGTCCTGGGCGGAGGTCAAGACGCGTGCTCATAACTGTGGTTTTGTGGCGCAGACGCTGAAGCGCAAGGAGAAGGAGTTTGAGCACGAGATGGAGCGGCTGGCGAGGGCGAAGATTGCCACTCAGCAGCGTCTGGCCGAGCTGAAGAACGAGCTGAGTCAGTGCATGGACGTGATGGAGATCGACCGCGTCCTGAGACAGACCATCCAGCCCGAGGACGACCAGGCGTCCACGTCCACCGCCTCAGGTACTGCGTCGCAATGTGCCGATGTACTTTCTGACACCGTGTTGACCCCAGCGCCCGTTTTGCGGCCCACAGAAGGGGAGGACAACCTGGAGCTGGACGTGGACCAGGACGGCCTCGCCCCACCTGTCCCCAGATCCCTGGCCAGAGCACTGACGGCGGCCCCCATCCTGCAAACGCAGCCGCTGCTGGGCCCCCACCTGTCCATACAGCACCCTCCTCTACCGCTCTCCGCCGTGCTAGCCACGCCCCCTTCCTCCGTTCCTCCTCCCCCTCAAGCCCTGGCCCCCACCCTCACCCCGGTCTTGCCCCCCTCTCGGCCGCCAGCCGTGCAGGTGCAGCCCACCGTCATCGCCCACGCGGCCGTGTCCCACCCCTCCGTCATCCAGGCGGTCAGTCATGCCATGCCGGCCAATCACAAGCACCTGACCCACATCGCCCCCTCCCCCATCGCTGCCGCCCCGCAGCCCATCGCGGTGGCCACGTCGTCCCACCAGCCCATCGGACACATCACCGTCCACCCGGTGGCTCACCTCCAGTCCCGCCTCCCCACGCTGTACCCGCAGGGCATGTCGGTGTCCCAGCCAACGGTGGTGAGCCACATCACGCACACCTTCGCCCACCACACGCTGCCGCACGTGCAAGCCAACCCCCAAGCCAACGCCATCGGGGCGCAGGTGAATAATGCCGCCGTGGTCGGCCAGGGCAAGCCCACGGCGATGCTGGCGGCCCACCCGCAGCTGGTCGGCCAGGCGGCCGTACTCAACCCCGTCACCATGGTTACGGTCCCCACTTTCCCCGTCAGCACAATCAAGCTCGCCTGAGCAAGGACGAGGACGCTTCCAGGAGGTGGAGTCCAGATGGCAGCCCCGCCCCCTTATTCTACCCCCAAGCCTAAGAGCCCACGAGCTCCGCCGGACACCACGCCTCCTCAGCGGGTCACCCAATCAGGTCTTCTCTGACGCGAGGGCGCCCTCTGTTGCACGCAACACAAACTACCTGCACAGGTAAGCAGCGAAAGAAGAACATTCTAGAGAGCTTTTGGAGGATAAATACAGGAAGGAAAAAAACGCTGTGAACGTCAAAAAAAAACATTTTTCTTCGCTTCTCTATTCGCAATAACACCCACTTTTCTGTGTGTGTTATTGCGCATCAACACTCTTTTCAACACTGTGATGACAAAAGAAATAATTTCATTTCCCAATTTTTTCTTCTTCTCCCAGACTGAAAGTAGGAGGGGAAAAAGCAAGATGTTAACCTAATTTTGTGTAATATTCAGTTTTGTAACGTGCGTACGAATGTTTTTGTCACACCATGCACGCCGGGGCGTTTTGAGTCTGTGTTGCTTTTTATTATTCATGCTTGTTTCTCTTCAGTTGTTCTGCATGTAGCTTGATTTCCTCCGTGTGCGGGACCATGTAGAATACTGTAGACCCTGGGCAGGATCTTGGACCTCATGCTATATTGATATTATATATTAATATAAACGGTGTTTTCCCTATGGAGAAAGTTAAGTTATATAAGGCCTGTGCACTGTGGGCTGCCTTTCAGGTCCAACTGTCCACTCTAAGACATGACATCATGATATACAAATATAAATGATTTATGCTGGTGAAATAGTAAAGATTCTTAATAAATCTTATTACATTTACAACAATTCTGCTTTATCGAGCGAAGCGTTGTTTATTTGGACCACTTTGCTATTATAGCCACTAGATGGCAGTACAAACCATTACAAAAAAAGACCCCGGGCCTCCTGAGGACAGCAAAAAAAGGAAGACCTGCTCCGAGTGCTCTGGTCAGTAGCTCATTGTCACTTCATCATCCATAAAGTTTCATCATCACCTTCTTTCACTTTCCTCATGTCTGACCGCCGTGCATCTGCTCCTGAATCCTCTCCAGGACCTCCTGCATCCGTCTCAGCTGCACACAAATCAACTCCCATGAGACTTGCTGTGTTGCAAATGGTTGAGTGCTCAGAGTACACTTCTGTCAGTATTCGGTCTACACCAGTCGTGTACAAAGTGCGGCCCCTTTAAAGGCACATTAAAAAACACTATTAAAAATGTGGAATTAAAGAGGAAAAAACAAAAAGTTGACACTAAGAACACACAGCTACCATTCAGGCTGTTTTTTCCTTAAAACTGTCATTGCTGAAAAAATAATACTGAAACCAAAATCAAAGTTGATATGAATTATTGACCTATTTAGAACGCAAATTATTTCACATCAAATATTCCACTTTGAAAAATTTTTGTAGACAATATTTCATATTTAATTTTGTTGGGCATAAAATAACATAAAAAAAAAAACGTATAATCGACACATTCATCAAATAAATAAAAATGTATGATCTATTTTTAATAATGTTTCTTGGACCTTTGAGATTTTTAGTGGATTTAAAGGCCTACTGAAATGAGATGTTCTTATTTAAACGTGGATAGCAGGTCATACTTGATCATTTCGCGATATTGGCATATTTTTGCTGAAAGGATTTAGTAGAGAACATCGACGATAAAGTTCGCAACTTTTGGTCGCTAATAAAAAAGCCTTGCCTTTACCGGAAGTAGCAGACGATGTGCGCGTGACGTCACTGGTTGTAGAGCTCCTCACATCTGAACATTGTTTATAATCATAGCCACCAGCAGCTAGAGCTATTCGTACCGAGAAAGTGACAATTTCCCCATTAATTTGAGCGAGGATGAAAGATTCGTGGAGGAGGAAATTTAGAGTGAAGGACTAGCAAAAAGAAAAAAGAAAAGGCGATTGCAGTGGGAAAGATTCAGATGTTATTAGACACATTTCCTCGGATAATTCAGGAAAATCCCTTATCTGCCTATTGTTTTAGAGAGACTATACAGTACCTAAAGTCGGAGGGGTGTGGCCATGGGTGTGTTGACGCCAGAGTCTCTGATGGAAGTGACGCGCTGCAGCAGGACAAAGCTCCGCTGGTGTCTCCGGTAAGACCACAATTTTCTCACCGAAAACTGCCGGTTGACATTTGGTCGGGATCCATGTTCGCTTGACCGCTCTGAGCCATAGTAAAGCTTCACATTCGGGAATTTTAAACAAGGAAACACCGGCTGTGTTTGTGTGGCTAAAGGCTAAAAGTGTCACACCTATGGATCATGTTTTGTTTTTGATTTTGGACATTCAGTCACGTTTTGCACTTCCTGGTTTTGTTTGTTTCCATGCCAACGTATTAGTTCCCACCTTGTCACGCCCCTGCCCTCAGTCCCGCACCTGTTCTTGATTATCACAGCCAGTATTTAAGTAATTTTCTTTCTGTTCATCATTCTGGGATCTTCTCACACATGCGCACGCACCCGACCCATGCTGCACCTTCATGTCCTTGTCCATAGTTCCATGCCGTGTATTTATGCCATTGTGCTAGTTTTGTTTATAGTTTATTATTATTCATAGCCAATTGTTTTTGTGCAAAGTCCTTTAGTTTATGTCCATCATTTCATGCCATCGAGCAGGTGTTTTTGTTTCACGTTTGTAGTGTTTAGCCAAGTTTCTTCCTCCATTGTGAGCGCTTTTTGTTGTTTATTAAATAAACAACCATGTACTTACATTCATGCCTGACTCGTCCCACATCATCCTTGCATCGAGGAAGCACAAACATCCACAGCCACAGCCTGACAAAAAGCTTCCCACCTCCATCTTTCTACTTTGACTTCTCCAATATTAATTGAACAAATTGCAAAAGATTCATTAACACAAATGTCCAGGATACTGTTTAATTATGCGATTAAAGCAGACTACTTATAGCTTGGATCGGGCTGGAAAATAATGTCCGCTACAACCCGAGACGTCGAACGCACGCGTCATCATATGAGTTATCATACTACGACGTTTTCAACACGACACATAGCGGGAAATTTAAAATTGCAATTTAGTAAACTAAAAAGGCCGTATTGGCATGTGTTGCAATGTTAATATTTCATCATTGATATATAAACCATCAGACTGTGTGGTCGGTAGTAGTGGGTTTCAGTAGGCCTTTAAAAACCAAACAAAACCATGAATTCAAACAAATGTTATGAATTACTGACTTATTTAAGGCTCCAATGACTTCACATCCAATATTCCACTTTGAATGTTTTTTTTTTAATAGAAAATAAATCTGAAATTGATCTAAAGATTTAAGAGTTCCATCCATCCGTTTTCTACCGTGTATTCCCTTTGGGGTTGCGGGGGGTGCTGGTGCCTATCTCAGCTACCATCTGGCGGAAGTCAATACCTCATCGCAGGATTTAAGAGTTTAAAGAAAAAAAATGCATGACCTATTTTTAATACTTTTTTGGGATCCTTGAGAATTTTAGTGGGATTACTTTCTTTAAACTGTCATTGATGAAAAAATAATGAATTCAAACACATTATGAATTATTGACCTAAAGACGGAAATTATTTCACATCATATATTCCACTTTGAACATAGTTTTGCAAAAAATATTGCATATTTTATTTTGTTGGGCATAAAACAAAAAATAACATGAACAAATAAAAACTTATAATCGACAAACAGATCTGAAACTTATCTAAAGATTTAAGAGTTTTTAAAAAATGGATTACCTATTTTTAATACTTTTTCTTGGATCCTTGAGAATTTTTGTGGGATTTTTATTTTCTTTAAACTGTCATTGGTGAAGAAATAATGAATTCAAACAAATGTTATGAATTACTGACCTAAGGCTCCAATGACTTCACATCAAATTTTGCACTTTGACATGTTCTCTGTGGAAAATATTGCATTTTGACACAAAAACTGGGTTGTTTTCTTTTAGTTTTGTTTTAACAAAATGTGCATATAATATTTTTTTTTAAATGATAAAACTTTATATCGACAGATCTAACGTTGATCTAAAGATTTCAGTGTTGAAAAAAAAATGTATGACCTATTTTTAAATTTTTTTTGATTGATTATGAGTGAGACCCTTGCGGGTCCCCTGGGCCAGACTTGAGGGGAGCCCTTGAGGTAAAAAAAAAAAAAAAATCAAATATATACAATGTATTGGTTTTTTTTATATGGAAAATATTAAATTGGCCACCGTATGTTTGGATTTTTCAGTGTGCGGGCCTCAGTTGAAAAAGTTTGGACACCCCAAGATTTCACTGTGCACTCAGTTCTTGCATGCGTAATTGATGATTGAATGAGTCATTGTGGACTGAGTATACTCAGTTTAAGAGTGACTGGGTCAATAATGACTGGAAAAATTATTGATATGTAAATTATTGATATGTATAAGTGAGTGAGTCAACTCATTGACAAGTGCGTCATTTATGAGAGGGTGAAGTCATTGATGACTGAGTCAGTCATTGATCAATGAGTCATTAATAAGTGAATTATTGATGATTTGAAGACTGAGTGCTCATTGAAAAAGTTATACATTTAACAAGACTGAGTCAATGATATGTGAGTGAGTCACTAATAAGTGAGTCGTTTGAGTGATGACTTAGTGAGTCATTGATAAGTGGTTCTTTGATGATTGAGTGGGTCATTGACGACTTAGTACCTATTATAAGTTATTGATGATTTGAAGACTGAGTACTCATTGATAAAGTGATACATTTAAGAGTGACTGAGTTATTGATATGTGAGTGAGTCACTAATAAGTGAGTCATTTATGAGTGATGACTTAGTGAGTCATTGATAAGTAGTTCATTGATGATTGAGTGGATCATTGACGACTTAAAGAGTCATTGATATGTGAGTCGTCAATGAGTATGTGATGACTTAAGTCATTGATAAGTTAGTGAGTCACTGATAAGTGCGTCGTTTGAGTATATAATGACCGAGTGAGTCATTGGTAAGTAATTAATTTATGACCATAGTAAGTCATTGATCATTGAGTCATTGATGACCAAGTGACTCATTGTCTACTGAGTACTCATTGATAAGTAAGTCATTTAAGAGTTACTGTGTCATTGAATGACTGAAAGAGTCATTGATAAGTGAGTCATTTATGAGTGAGTGATGACTGAGCCATTGATAAGTGAGTCATTGATGACTGTGAGTCATTGATTACTGAGTACTAAATGATAAGTAAGTCATGTAAGAGTCATTGTTGATTAAGTCTTTAATACTTTTTAGAGTCCTTTATGGCTGAGTGAGTCATTGATCAGTGTTTTATTGATGACTGAGGAGTCTTTGATATGTGAATCATTGACGAGTGAGTGAATTAGACGATGATGAAAAAGCGAGTCGTAGTCATAGACGTTAGTGATTCATTGTTGAGTGAGTCATTGGTGACTGAGTAGACATTAAGTGAGTCAATGATGAGTGAGTGAGTCATTGATAAGTGATTCATTTATGTTAGTCTGAGTCATTGATGAGTGACTCTTTAAAGACTGAGTGAGTCATTGATCAGTTAGTGAGTCATTGATGGATGAATGAATTAGTCATTATGGAATAAGTGAGTCACTGATGACTGTGTGAGTCAATGATAACCGTACCTCCTCATTTTTTTCAAAAATGAGTCTTTCTTTCTCCGAGTCAAAGGCGGCGAGGGGTAGCGGGACGTCGACGTCGCCTCCTTCTCGACACTTCTCCCGCAAGCTAAGGGACAGACAAACAGGAAGTGAGGTCAATCCCACAATGCGTTGCTCACAAACCTCACTGACTCGCCTGCGCTCCCTCTCCTGGACCACCATGCGCGTCATGTTCTGGATGCACTGGGCCCGGTAGTTCTCGTAGTGGCTCTCCCGGGTCACGTCCTTCAGGTCCTGCATGTGCGTCCTCACCAGCATGTCCCTCAGCAGCAGGAAGTCCGAGTGAGCTGGACTCTCCACTGGACGAGCAAGGAGACGCTCGGTGAGCAACGGTGTGGCGGCCGAACGAGCGTTTAAACACGGGAGCGGTAAGGAGATACCTTCTACCACACCCCAGGGGTAAGTGCGACCTTTGAACCTGCGGCCTTTACTCTCCACCAGGATGTTACTCCCGATCACGGCGAAGGGGACGCTGTCCTGCGGGGGAGGCAGACCGCAGAGAAGTCAGCAAGTGAGAACAGCACGAGGACGAGAGCTGACTGAGGAACCTTGAGGAGCTGGTCCTGCCTCTTGAAGTCCTCGTCCTCGTCCGAGTCGCACTCGGCAAACTGGTAGATGTCGATGCCGAAGCGACGCATCTCCTCACGGACCTGGACAGCGTGGTGACGTACAAAAACAGTGTCAACCCTCAGACTGGAGGTGAGAGACTACTTAGGACTGGAGTCTGAGGTCTGTGTCCCACCTTCATCTTTTTCCTGCAGACCTCGGCTGGGGTCAAACTGTCCGCTTTGGCCAACACAGGAATGATGTTGACTTTGTCATGCAAGGCTCTCATGCACTCCACGTCCAGAGGACGCAGCCTGGGGCGACACAAACGTGGAATCATGTGATGACTCACACTGTAAGTACACTTCATTAGTACACTGTGCACTTTCTGTGTCTACTTTCTTCAGCTTGCGCACATTTCAACAGTGAATGATAGGGGTGCACCAAAAAATGGATTCACATCCGAATCGCGATTCTCATTCAAACTAATTCTACATCAATTCATAATTTTTGTAAAAATCGATAAATATACACAAACACATATATATGTATATATCCATCCATCCATCCATTTTCTACCGCTTATTGCCTTTTGGGGTTACGGGGGGCTCTGGCGCCTATCTCAGCTACAATCGGGCGGAAGGCGGTGTACACCCTGGACAAGTCGCCACCTCATCGCAGGGCCAACACAGATAGACAGACAACATTCACACTCACATTCACACACTAGGGCCAATTCAGTGTTGCCAATCAACCTATCCCCAGGTGCATGTCTTTGAAAGTGGGAGGAAGCCGGAGTACCCGGAGGGAACCCACGCATTCACGGGGAGAACATGCAAACTCCACACAGAAAGATTCCGAGCCTGGGATTGAACCCAGGACTGCAGGACCTTCGTATTGTGAGGCAGACACACTAACCCCTCTTCCACCGTGAAGTCCGTATATGTATATTTATATATAATTTTTTTTGTTTTATTTTATTTTAAAGAAGAAATAAAAAAAATTAAAAGTACAACTAGAAGGAGCTCTTCTAACCTGAAACCTGTTAGTATACAAAATCATAAATTGTGAAAAAAAATCAGTTTCAATCTGGAATCGTAATAAATCGCAAACCGAATCATTAGTTGCCCCAAAATTCCCACCGGCAGTGAAGGTATTACGGTTGTTGTGCACGCACTTACTGGAAATACCCATTGCAATATTGATTTAGTTCTTTTGTTTCTTTTTTCTTCCTTCTTTCTTCTTCTGTCCTTTTTTGACCGGTGACATGCAATTACTCCACTGGGAATTATCGCTAACATCTGGATCGACCCTGAAGACTTCTCCCTATTTCTCCTTTTGTAAAAAATTTTAAAAATGTTTTTTAATGTTCTGTAAAGGATACAACTTTTTCACTTCTGATTCGATACTGATATTGGGGTCTTGACTTTTGGCTGATACCAAAACTGATCTGATCCGATATCAGCAGGAATCATACAAATTTATTATTTAGTAGTGTGGATTGTTAAAAAAGGTTTGATTGAGTGAAATTAGTCAGACCGAGAACAACAGTACAGTAGGTATGAAAAACACTAACCTATTTTTCATTAACCCTCTGGAATGGACTAATGCTGTCTTTAAGTTAAAGTGGAGTGGTAGTTGTTTTCTCTTTTTTTTTGGCAACACCGAGTGGCCACAATAATTTCTGAAGCTAAGCCAATGACAGTACATTGGCTGAAGCAGACACGTTTGTTACTGGATACTTTCTATTACAATTTGTCTATGTATGGTGTTATAGACCGCAATATTGTTCAGTAAATGACACTTATTAGATATTAGGGTGCAAAAAAAGAAAATATTGACATCCAAATCGAGTTTTTTGCGAAAATAATTTTTTTTTATAAGAATAAATTTTTGGATTAAAAACAACTATTTTTATTGATAGAGCTATCATTATTGATAGAGTTGATTTTATCAAGTGCTGTATTGTACTTGTCATTGCTTTGTAAATGCCTATCCTCAGGATTGTTGCTCTATTTTCTCTAATTAGATTGATTACCTTTCTGTGATTACCTTGCAAATAAGAATAGCTTTTGTAAACTGTAACCTGTTTTAAAAGGTTTTATTATCATTTATGTACCTAATAATATATTACGAGAATCGTGTTGAATCCAGAATTTTTTCAGATTTAAATCTTCACCCAAATCATCCAATGATTCTCATCTCTATTAGGTATGTTTAGCTTGTGTGCTATTGTGTGCTTAGCTGCTGTGTAGCTGCTGGATCCTAGTTGCCTATAGCCTTTAACCTTTTGTAAATAACTTGACTAAAATAAAGGAAATGGTGTGCTCTTTGGGTGACATTTAGATGTCGATTGGCTGTTCAGCTTTGCAAAAGTAAACAAGCTGCAGGACTGCTCGTATCGCACACGATATCATACATGCAAGCGCATACATTCCGATACTTCCTTTTTTATTTATTGGTTTTTATCGGACCGATTATCAGTGTTTGATCCGGACACCACCATTCTCTGGTGTTCCAGTGCTTCAAATGAGACAGAGTTTAAAGTTTGTTAGCCCCTCCCCTTTCGCTACGTAGCCAACGTGGCGGCAATTGACGGTGTTTAGTGCGCAGTAACATGCACTCACCATTTTGAGTGATCTAAGTTACCGCCCGGGTTGTGTCAGTGCACTGCGTTTTGCCGTACAGCACTCAAAAGTATAAAAGTACTCCAATAGAGCCACAGATATAGGATTAGTGTGTTTTAGTAAACATGGCACGGGGCTTACTAACCCGTGTCCGTAGGGAGAGATGAAGTAGAGACAACAGTGGACTCGATTGTCTTGGATGTTCCTCCTGTTGAGGCCGCTCTCGTCCCTGAAGAACTGCTCAAACTGCTGCTCGATGTAGTCTTCTATGTGCTTCCAGCTGGCGGGAACACACACGGGAACAGATTCAAAGTAAAAGCCCGTGGCGTGACCTTGCCCATGAGCACACAATGCTGACCTCTGCATGTTGTTGACGGCGTCTCCAAAGCCTGGCGTGTCGACGATGGTGAGCCTCAGCTTGATGCCTTTCTCTTCGATGCTCACGCTGTGCTTGACGATGCCAACAGTCTGACTGATGCGTTCTGCATTAAATTAAATTGATTTAAATTATTTGTAATTTAAAAAATTACATTTATTTCAAAAATTTTACACGAACATTAAAAAATTTTGAAAATTATTTTTAAAAAGTTTTAATTAATGACCGTAATATTTTTATTTTTTATTACACACACACACATTAAACAGATGAATGACATCAAACACTTTCTAAATGACAACTTGTATAGAATGAAGTAGAGCAGGGGTCACCAACCTTTTTGAAACCAAGAGCTACTTCTTGGGTACTGATTAATGCGAAGGGCTACCAGTTTGATACACACTTAAATAAATTGCCAGAAATAGCCAATTTGCTCAATTTACCTTTAATAAATAAATCTATCTATCTATCTATCTATCTATCTATCTATCTATATATATATATATATATATAAAAAAGTGTATTTCTGTCTATCATTCCGTCGTACATTTTTTTTCCTTTTACGGTAGGTTTTTTGTAGGGAATAAATGATGAAAAAAACACTTAATTAAACGGTTTAAAAGAGGAGAAAAAAGGGAAAAAATTAAAATAAAATTTTGAAACATAGTTTATCTTCAATTTCGACTCTTTAAAATTCAAAATTCAACCAAAAAAAAGAAGAGAAAAACTAGCTAATTCGAATCTTTTTGAAAAAAATTTAAAAAAATGTTTTGGGGGGGAACATCATTAGTAATTTTTCCTGATTAAGATTAATTTTAGAATTTTGATGACATGTTTTAAATAGGTTAAAATCCAATCTGCACTTTGTTAGAATATATACCAAATTGGACCAAGCTATATTTCTAACAAAGACAAATCATTATTTCTTCTTGAGTTTCCAGAGCAAAAATTTTAAAAGAAATTCAAAAGACTTTGAAATAAGATTGAAATTTGATTCTAAAAATGTTCTAGATTTGCCAGAATATTTTTTTTTAATTTTAATCATAAGTTTGAAGAAATATTTCACAAATATTTTTCGTCGAAAAAAAAGAAGCTAAAATGAAGAATTAAATTAAAATGTATTTATTATTCTTCACAATAAATAAAAAAATAATAATTTACTTGAACATTGATTGAAATTACCAGGAATAAAGAGGTAGGAATTTAAAAGGTAAAAAGGTATATGTGTTTAAAAATCCTAAAATCATTTTTAAGATTGTATTTTTTTCTCTAAAATTGTCTTTCTGAGAGAAGCAAAGTAAAACAATAAATTAATTTATCCAAACAAGTGAAGACCAAGTCTTTAAAATATTTTCTTGGATTTTCAAATTCCTATTGAGTTTTGTCTTTCTTAGAATTAAAAATGTCGAGCAAAGCGAGACCAGCTTGTTAGTAAATAAATAAAATTTTAAAAATAGAGGAAGCTCACTGGTAAGTGCTGCTATTTGAGCTATTTTTAGAACAGGCCAGCGGGCGACTCACCTGGTCCTTGCGGGCTACCTGGTGCCTGCGGGCACCGCGTTGGTGACCCCTGATGTAGAGCTATAACACACATCATTGCTTATCATTCATTCTAGTGTGAATGAATGATGGGTTCTCACTTATCTGTGAAGCGCTATATAAATCTAATCCATTATTATTATTATCAAGTTTTTTAATTGATCATGTCAATGGAATCAACAGTTAACAATGGAGGGTGTCTGTGTACGCATCCCTGTGGTACTCCTGTGTTCACTGTCATGCCGTTGCTACACACTCCCAACATCGTAAACAAATTCTGCTGCAGTTTTTCTACTTTGGAATTCCCAATTCCAACACGTTAATTTCCTTTGCTCTTAGAGTATTTAATAACACAAAATATTAAACGCGTTACATGTTTTTTTTCGGCAAAATTTAAAAAAACAAAACAAAAAAACAAGACGAATGGATGGATAAATTACAATAGACAAGCTCATTTTCAAGTTTTTAAAACTATGACTGGACAATTCATTGGCTTTATTGACATGTTTATTAAATATTATGTGTGTTTAAACTGCTCAACATAAAATGGACATAAATACAATTTTTATGACAATAATTAAAAAAAAATACCTGCAGTGCGTTGGTGTATCTCCGACAGAATTTCAATTCTTACCGTAGGAGCACTTGCATTCAGAGGAGAGGAGCTACAATATATTTAGACACCAGTTTCACGCGTTAATAACACAAAATGTGGATTATTACCATCATGGTTGGATTGCCAAATATGTTTCGTAAACTGTGATAGTTCTATCTGAATACATGTTTCTGGTATTCGCATGACAAACGTCTTAACCTTCTCTATTTATTACTAAAATGTAATATTCAGCCTGCTTAACATTCTGTAATTGTGGTGTATAAACCAGAACATGTTTAAAAAAATATATACATCCTCCTCCCAGGTTAGATGCATGATTTATGATCTACAATAAACTTCCAGAGCGTAAGGAAGCGAGGAAACGCCTCACCAGTCGATCATGTCAAAATTGTACTGAGGGTTGTAATCACGGCACTGCTATAAATAGTTTGTTAGCATTAGCGCTTATAATAACAATATCACTAGTACTTGGTTAATATTTAAATCACAAAATGTAAATGGAGTATTGTTGGCACTTTTTGGATGGTTACTATGGATATTATGGGCGGAAAAGAGGACCTCCCATTGGCTCCGTTGTAGCCGTACTTTTACTTATAATGCATAAAAACCAAAGAATCCATGTGTCGTCGTGTCTTCCATGATTTGGAAAGAAAGGAAAACATTTTTTCCCAAAAACGCAGTTCCCCTTTAAAAGTACATGGTTATAGCAATAAATATGATTACAGCATTTTAACATTATGTTTGTTTTCAATTACATTAAGTGTGTTTATCCTAAACCAGGGGTCACCAAGGCGGTGCCCGCGGGCACCAGGTAGCCCGTAAGGACCAAATGAGTAGCCCGCTGGCCTGTTCTAAAAATAGCTCAAATAGCAGCACTTACCAGTGAGCTGCCTCAATTTTTTAAATGGTATTTATTTACTAGCAAGCTGGTCTTGCTTTGCTCGACATTTTCAATTCTAAAAGAGCCAAAACTCAAATAGAATTTGAAAATCCAAGAAAGTATTTTAAAGACTTGGTCTTCACTTGTTTAAATAAATTCATTTATTTTTTATCTTTCAGAAAGACAATTTTAAAGAAAAAAATACAACCTTAAAAATTATTTTAGGATTTTTAAACACATATACCTTTTTATCTTTTAAATTCCTTTCTCTTCTTTCCTGACAATTTAAAACAATGTTCAAGTAAATTTATTTTTTTTATTGTAAAGAATAATAAATACAATTTAATTAAATTTTTCATTTTAGCTTCTGTTTTTTCGACAAAGAATATTTGTGAAAAACTTATTCAAACTTATTATGATTAAAATTCACAAAAAATATTCTGGCAAATATAGAAAATTTGTAGAATCAAATTTAAATCTTATTTCAAAGACTTTTGAATTTTTTTAAAAAACATTTGTTCTGGAAAATCTAGAAGAAATAATGATTTGTCTTTATCAGAAATATAGCTTGGTCCAATTTGTTGTATATTCTAACAAAGTGCAGATTGGATTTTAACCAATTTAAAACATGTCATCAAAAATATATATTTATTGTGAGAAATCATTAAGATGATCAGTGTTTCCACAAAGATAAATATTACTAATTATTAATAACAACATGGAGTTAAAGGTAAATTGAGCAATCTGGCTATTTCTGGCTATTTATTTAAGTGTGTATCAAACTGGTAGCCCTTTGCATTAATCAGTACCCAAGAAGTAGCTCTTGGTTTCAAAAAGGTTGGTGACCCCTGTCCTAAACGTTCCTGACACTTCATTTTACACACTATAACATTTTAAAGTCTTTTTATTTTTTGGACATATATGTGAAGTGAATTATATTTATATAGCACTTTTCTCTAGTGACTCAAAGCGCTTTTTACATAGTGAAACCCAATATCTAAGTTCCATTTAAAACAGTGTGGGTGGCACTGGGAGCAGGTGGGTAAAGTGTCTTGCCCAAGGACACAACGGCAGTGACAAGGATGGCGGAAGCGGGAATCGAACCTGCAACCCTCAAGTTGCTGGCACGGCCACTCTACCAACCGAGCTAAACCGCCATATCACAATAACATTGTACTGTGGCCTTAATACCATGATTATATCATATCGTGAGATTTTGATACTGTTAAATCACTAGTGACCATCTGCTTTTTATGTTACCAATGCAAGAAATTGTAATCTAAACACGCAAGCTCCACTTCTCTGCATGCATTCTCTGCAGTGATGACGTTTCATGGCGATTGCAAATGAAAACGTTCTTGTCTCGTCGGAAGAAACGACTTTGGACCCCGCCTTTCCTAATGTGCCCTTTTCTTTGTCTGTTCGCTGTTTTTGCCAGCTTGTAGCTCCACTCAACAGCCACTGAACTCAAAATACATTTTTCCAAGCTACGGAATGGACCGAGGGTCAGACGGGACACGCGTGGAAAAAATTTGCACCTTTAAAGGGAGTTTTGTAAACGCGTCGTTATGGCGTTAATTTTGATAGCCCGAGTCTTTTTCCAAATTCTGCTCTGCTCACCTTCTGCATTGGGAAGCTTGCGGTCCTTGTAGAGGTCGGTGAGGAACAAGCTGTTGATCAGAGTGGACTTGCCGAGGCCGCTCTCTCCTGCGGGGACACAGAGACAATATGTCGCGCCTGTGTGTAACTCGTAAGCGTCATGTCGCCCGAAGACATACCTGCTACCATCAGTGTGAACGTAAAACCTTTTTTCAGCGTCTTCCTGTGAACCTGACTCGGCAACGTAGCGAAACCGACATATTGTTTGTCCTGGTCCTGCACAAACACACATTTTGTTCATCTTCAAGCACACAACGGTCGGGATAAACAAGCGAACCTCTGGCGAGTCGTAGGAGTCCAAGCGCCCCCAGGGGCTGAGTGGACGGGAGGCGGGGCTAAGCGGCGAGTCCAGAGAGCTCTGAGATGCGAACGGTCTCCTCGTAGGCTGGAACGATGAATCATAGCCAACACGGCTCGGCTTGAGGGGGGCGATCGCAGGGTTGCAGGGGGTGGTGCGAGACACAGGAGGCGGAGTCCCAGGGAGGCTGGGGCGCCGCCCGTTGGCGATGGCTGCCACCGCACCCTCGTGGTTGACTGACATGCTGTGGACCGAGGGGAGGTCCCTCATGGCGTACGGGAACAGGACGCTGTCTTGGTCCTTCACGGACAGACTGGCCAGCTGGGGAAAAAAGGGGGAAGGTTACAAGCTTGACCCAAATATAATCAGATCTGTGCTGGCCATGTTGTCTTTCTTGGTTGATTAGCGGAACATTTATCCCATGATTCCATTACATCCTAATCCTTCTATCAGACGGACAATCTGGACCATAAAGGCCTCTTCTAATTCGCTCGACCTTTGACACCTCCTCTGCGACATCGCGGCTCGGTTCTGAAACCCATCAGAACCACTCAGCTCACGCCACCGTGGGCTTAATGACGACTCTCGTCTGGCCTCCTTACCTGTCGTCCATCATTACCCACAAAGCTTTGCAGGAGCAGCAGCAGCTTAATCCCGCCTCTAATGCCCTAGCAGGGATGGGGGGGTTGTAGATTTAACAAACAATGGAGCTACGAGAACACAAACGACTCTTACCTCCTTTTCCGACAAAGTTGCAGCTGTTACAACGGGGAAAAACACACGTTACTGTAGTGATTCAAATGTACACGACTATAAAACTGTATCGGCTTGTGTGAATGAAGTTATAAACAAGGTAGTATATAAAGAGGTATAAACAAGCTCCTATTTAAACGCAAGCTAGTCTATAAATATGTGTAAACCAACTACAGTAGCAGATAAAAAAGTGTAAAGAAGTGAGTTTATAAAGCTCCTATTCAAACAGGTTTACACAAATAAAGAAGTTAGAATATAAAGGGGGTGTACACAAGATAGTATACAAGCAGATGTAAAAAAAAAAAAAGCAAGTATTTCAACAGGTGTAAACAAGCTAGCATAAAAAGAGGCGTGCACAAGCTAGAATTTGAACAGGTGTAAACAAGCTGGTCGTACTCGTAGTCAAACTAAACAGATATAAACAAACCTTTGGCGTTGCTGCGGAAGCGAACAGGTGAAGACATGTGCTCCATGGCTCTCACAACAAACAAACTAACACGCTAATACGCGCACACACAACAGGGACACGCACACAATATGGACACACAAGCGGGAACACGCGAGTACGCGCACACACTATGGACATACAGGAGCGGGAACACGCGAGTACGCGCACACACAAGAGGGACGCGCACACAATATAGACACTGTACAGACGCGGGAACACGCGAGTACGCGCACCTCCGAGGCGACTCGAATTAGGCGCGTGCGCGCCGCTGTGACGTAACTATATTTAGTGAATGGTTTATCATTTAAGCTTAAAAGTGTACGCTCGGTGAGTAATGTGTAAAACTACGAGAGCCAACGTTGTACTATTAAATTAAACTAAGTCGTGACCAACATTGACTATGAATGTTCAATATTAAGACAGTTAACCGTATAGTTGACATGACATATTTACCCCGAATTAGCATATTGCTAAGTCAGCAGCCAGTTTTACGTTTGTTAGTTCGGTCAAACAAGACTATAATACCATCATATTTTATTTATGTTATTGTAATGTTGGCTATTCTATACTATTACACGTTATTAAAATTAGTAAGTACTCTTTATATAGGCAATTGACGGGTAGACCCCAAAAAAGGCCTACTGAAAGCCACTACTACCGACCACGCAGTCTGATAGTTTATATATCAATGATGAAATATTAACATTGCAACACATGCCAATGCGGCCGGTTTAGTTTACTTAATTGCAATTTTAAATTTTGCCCGGAAGTATCATGCTAAAACGTCGCGGTATGATGACGCGTGCGCGTGACGTCACGCATTGTAGAGAACATTTTGTTCCAGCATCGTTCACAGCTATAAGTCGTCTCTTTTCATCGCATAATTCCACAGTATTATGGAAATCTGTGTTGCTGAATCTTTTGTAATTTGTTCAGTGAATAATGGAGACGTCAAAGAAGAAAGCTGTAGGTGGGAAGTGGTGTATTGCGGCCGCCTTTAGCAACACAAACACAGCCGGTGTTTCATTGTTTACATTCCCGAAAGATGACGGTGAAGCTTTACTATGGAACAGAGCGGTCAAGCGAACACGGTTGGATTGGACCACACACACAAAGTACAGTGTATTATGCAGCGATTGTTTCGAAAGATTGTGTTTCGAAGTGGGTCCCTTGCGAAGGGCAGAGATGGGCATCGCCACCACCCGTCGACTGGTGCTGAAGAAAGGTGTGGGGCCGGCCTTCAGGTTGTACAGGTACGACCATATAATCTCACTAAAACACTAGTAACACAATAAGCAGATAAGGGATTTTCCAGAATTATCCTAGTAAATTTGTCTAATAACATCTGAATCGCTCCCACTGTATAGTCTTTTTTTTTCTAGTCCTTCACTCTCACTTTCCTTATCCACGAATCTTTCATCCTCGCTCAAATTAATGGGGAAATTATTGCTTTCTCTGTCCAAATCGCTCTAGCTGCTGGTGACTATGATTGTAAACAATGTCCAGATGTGAGGAGCTCTACAACCAGTGACGTCACGCGCACATCGTCTGGTTCTTCCGGTACAGGTAAGGCTTTTTTATTAGCGACCAAAAGTTGCAAACTTTATCGTCGATGTTCTCTACTAAATCCTTTCAGCAAAAAAATATGGCAATATCACGAAATGATCAAGTATGACACATAGAATGGACCTGCTATCCCCGTTTAAATAAGAAAATCTCATTTCAGTAGGCCTTTAATATGTCCTGTTTTTGCTTCTAATTAAGTGTGCAAAATATATATTTTTAATCAATTATTTTATTATACATACAATTTTTCAAATCATGGATGGGAGGGACAACAGCAAAGACAGGCTCTCAAACAAAGGTGAGTTTTTTAACTTGAATGTTTGACTTTTTTGACATGACAACAATGAGCTAGTTTAGCTTAGCAATGAAGGTTCATCTTTATACAATAAGCGAACGTTTGATTCCCCTACATTTATCTGTTTTTTATAAAGTATCCATTATTGTAAGGCAAATGTAATTTAAAAAGTCCGTGTGTAAAATTTCCAAGATCAATGGGTTTACGTGAAAGGTTGGACTTTGCCAAGGCTGCCTTTTGTCACAGATTCCGTTCATAATTTTTATGGACAGAATTCCTAAGGGATCCAGTTTGGTGGCTGCAGGATTAGGTATCTGCTTTTTGCAGATGATGTGGTCCTGATGGCTTTGTCTGGCCAGGACCTCAGCTCTCACTGGATCGGTTTGTAGCAAAATGTGAAGCGACCGGGTTGAGAATCGGCACCTCCAAGTTCTCGCCCGGAAAATGGTGGAATGCCATCTCCCGGTTGGGGAAGAGAGCTTGCCCCATGTGGAGGAGTTCAACTACCTTGTGGTCTTGTTCACGAGTGAGGGAAGAGCGGATCATGAAATCGACAGGTGGATCGGTGCAGCGTTGTCAGTAATGCGAACGCTGTATCGATCCGTTGTGGTGAAGAAGGAGGTGAGTCGGAAGGCAAAGCTCCCAATTTACCGGTCGATCTACGTTCCCATCCTCACATATGGTTATGACCAAAAAGACATGATCACGGGTACACATACTTGCCAACCCTCCCGGATTTTCCGGGAGACTCACGAAATTTAGCGCCTCTCCCCGAAAACCTCCCGGGACAAATTTTCTCCCGAAATTCAGGCGTAGCTGGAGGCCACGCCCCCTCCAGCTCCATGCAGACCTGAGTGAGGACAGCCTGTTTTCACGTCCGCTTTCCCACATTATAAACAGTGTGTCTGCCCAATGACGTTGTAACTGTAGAATGATCGAGGCCGAGTTCTTGGTTTCTTATGTGGGTTTATTGTTAGGCAGTTTCATTAACGTCCTCCCAGCGCAGTAACAACACACAACAACAGCAGTCACGTTTACGTCTACCGTAAGGCAGTTCATCTGCCGTAAACAGCATGTGACACTCTTAAACATGACAATACTGCCAACTACTGTACACGCACCACAACACCTGCAGGCAACTTCCACCCTTTACTAATCCTCCTCCAATTCACATCCCATTTCCCCGGATTGTAAATAACCTAATGTAAATAATCAAATGTATTTCTAATGTATATACTTGTTCTTATGCTATCTGAACTCACTATGTTCTCTGCTCTCTGTACATATCCTACTAAGTAAGACCTACATTGTTTCAATGTCCATTTCTCTGTTGATGCAATTGTTGATGACTGAAGTACTGATATCAACCAAAGCTCCTCATCCCACCCCCGGATTGTAAATAATTTATGATGATTAACCTGTGTGATGACTGTATTATGCTGGTAGTATATATTTGTACCGTGGACCCCGACTTAAACAAGTTGAAAAACTTATAGCGGTGTTACCATTTAGTGGTCAATTGTACGGATTATGTACTGTACTGTGCAATCTACTAATACACACACACACACCTCCCGAAATCAGAGGTCTCAAGGTTGGCAAGTATGCGGGTACAAGCCGCTGAAATGAGTTTCCTCCGTCGGGTGGCGGGGCTCTCTCTTAGAGATAGGGTGAGTAACTCTGTCATCCGGGAGGAGCTCAAAGTAAAGCCGCTGCTCCTCCACATCGAGAGGAGCCAGATGAGGTTGTCCGGGTATCTGGTCAGGATGCCACCGGAACGCCTCCCTAGGGAGGTGTTTAGGGCACGTCCGACCGGTAGGAGGCCACGGGGATGACCCAGGACACGTTGGGAAGACTATGTCTGCCGGCTGGCCTGGAAACGCCTCGGGATCCCCCGGGAAGAGCTAGACGAAGTGGCTGGGGAGAGGGAAGTCTGGGTTTCCCTGCTTAGGCTGTTTCCCCCGCGACCCGACCTCGGATAAGCGGAAGAAGATGGATGGATGGATGATATAATCAGAGTTATTTTGCGAAATAGTTAGTAAATGATACACAAAATAAAGGGTACCGAATTGTTCATAAAAAGTCAGGCTTTTGTCCGCAATGGCTAACAGTCAGAAAATTGTTCTCTTGGTAAATGATGAATTCATGTCGGTCAGGCAATTCCTTTAGGTCCGTTTCAGCTGTCAATAACAATATATAAATTATAAATGTCAGTGTTTATCTCACGCCAACAACACAAACACATTGGCTTTACCGTTAGCTTGTAAGCGTTAGCGTTCTGTTCACTGGAGTTGAGGCCAATAAATACACAAATGGAGTGTCACTGACTATTTTTACGGCATTAAATGAAGTAAATAGTTAATATTTGATGTTATTTACCTTCGCTTCACTTGTGTACTGCCTCCTTTATTTCACATTTATCCAGCAAAGTCAGAGTAATAAGCAGATGAGGTCGTTGCCTCGAGTCCGGCTTCATAGTCAACTGTAAATATGTTTTAAAAAACTCTGTCCACTTTACTTTGCTTTATGTAACGTAATGAAGTTTGTAAAAATTTATAAACAACAATAAGCTGCATATAGTTTGAAGACTACGGCTGAGTAAATAACTCCAAGATAGTTTCTCTGATCAGCGTTCTTCAGCAGAATGATGCCCCACAAAAGTTGCTGCATTTTGAAAAACTTGTTTTGTTCTTCTTTCGCTCTGTTAAGTTTGTTGTAATAGGAATACACAAGAAATAAGAAATACAAAATGATGCCGCACGTATTCTGATTGTGGTCGTGTGTTTGAAAAATACGTTTTAACCAACATTGTTCAACCAATCAGCGTTCGACAGCACAGCCCGCCCCCAGAAAGTTTCCGGGTACCTTCCAGAAGTCTCACCTAGCAGGCAGTAACTCCGAAAAGTTCCTGAAGAACTAAATCTACCTGGTTAGTTTTTGGTGGAAACAAAGTAGTAAGTTTATTTGCTCCTTTTCAAAGTCCCTGCGGTAGAAAAGGACCTATTCCGAAAATATTGATGTTCAGGTTAAACTTGCATATGTGTTCCACGTCATCGGTATTAGTGTATAGTGCTGATGAAAACAATACAAACGTAGTTGAACACTGAATACAGCGGTCCCGTCGATATTCACATTGCCGGATCACGTGTGAGACGCTCTGAGTGACCAGCAAGCGGCAAATACACACATACCTATAATATGCTTTGCAGTTATGATGATGAATACCACCGATACTTTTAGCTTAACATCTTCAATTTATTAATACCCGCCATAAGTTGCTGGTTGTGCTCAACATTATATGACGTTCAGTTCTTTTCCAGTAGTTCTGAGATTAGACCCTTAAAGATGAAACAGTCATAGCAAAGCGTCATCCATTGTGGTTGTGTTCCACAACACTTTGCAGATCCTTCTGGGCCCGCTGGATGGTCCTATGGGTGGACTGTTGGTCTTTAAGGGTTGTGGATGTTTTAGTTGGTTTTGTTCTGAGGGGTCATGTCCGTCATTTTCACAAGTGTCCAACGCTGACAAGCTGTTTGTAGATAAGCCGCACATCTGGCTAGCATCCGCCTTTTCACCCTGATGTACTTTGTCGAAGTAGGTGTAGCCACGGTCCACCTGGTCAGGAGGTGTGCTAGTTGGTTCTTGGCTTTCAGGATGGTAAAGTGTCCCATTTTGATTGTTTGCATTATCTGGAGATGTTTGTATTAGACTGGATCTTGGTGGAAGTGGAGAATGGTTTTGGCCTGGGCAGTCAAATACTGTGTTCTGGTTGTGGGTCCTCCAGAAAGTTCTGCAAAGCTGCTCCAACTCTGAGAGGAGAGGCAGTCCAATGTCTATGTGCATCAGTAAGTTCTCCAACCACTCCTCCAGCTTTGAAAAGGAAGGCCTAGAAGAATTTAAATACATGACGTTACAATATTAAAATGTTTGTTGAGTATGTCAACATGCTCATACCGCTTATCCGAATCTATGTCACAGCAGAGGGCAGCTAGTGGCAGGAAGGTCGAAGGGCACTGTGCAGGTTGGTATTGCTCAATGAAAGCCGCAACATTCAAACCAAAGTCTTTATTCCGTGGAAGGAAGTCTGGGTCGGCGCTCACTCTGCCTATGATCTAAAAATATCAGTTCATGAAATGCCGATTTTGATTCAATTGTGTGGTGAACAGTCTTGGTGTTTGTGGAAACATCTTCAAATGCCAAGAAGGACTTTCCTACCTCACAGATCATGATTCCAAAGGAAAAGACGTCCACTCGTTCATCATAGATTTGTCCTGAAAGAACTCAACTTTCTTACCATAAAATCACATTTTGGAATCGTGTGAAAGATGTCAACATTTTATATGGAGTGTACGCATGTGTGCACTATCACCATGGATCATCTCGGGGGCCATCCAGTAAGGATTTCCCACCACCGTGTAGCGCTTTTTACGGTCAGGTTTGCGGAGCCCAGACCTCACCCCCTTTGGAGATGATTCCAGAGACGATGTTCTGCTCCTGTTCTTGTCCTCCGTCACCAAACGGGCAAGCCCAAAATCAGCCACGACTACAGACTGATTCTAAACAAGAAAAAAATTAAGGGTTTTATAGAGGTCCATGATAAGTATATATAACTTATTAATTAATTATTGGACATTGCCTTAAAGGAGGGCCCATATTTTAGCATAACCAAGGCAAGTTGGAAGGGCACCCAGGCTGTCAGCTTTTTGTCATTACTTGATGCCTTTCTCTCTACTTTTACATTTTGATAGAGGGAGGTATTTTTTTAAATTATTTATTCATGTTTTAAAGTTATGTACATGTAGATGCTGTATCGGGATAGAGCCATTAAGAGTTTGAGCATAAATATGTTGTATAGGAATTAACAATACACAATTAAACATTAACAAAATTATGTCTCAGATGAACGGTTTTTGAAGTAAAACCTTTGTGACACGGGAAAAAAAACGCAAGAAATGTAAAAAAAAACATGTCGTTTACTTTTTGATATTCATATAACACTCAAAGCATTTTGGCTAATTATAATGAAGCCTAATAAACAAACTTTGTTCTTCTCCAACAACGTCTGCTTTTTTATTCAGTGCAACTGTTTGGCTAGCAAAAATAAAGAGGAGTGACACCTCTCACATAGAATACACAATCTTCACAGCCAGCGTTCAATTTGATGAGATGAATAAACATTTGAGCTATTATTGATGTTATTTAACAAAAACAATTGTGTTGTTAAAAATTGATCTGGTGTGCACACTGGTCTAGTGGTTAGCAAGTGGATCTCAGGAAGTCAGGGAGTGTGTGTTTTCTTTTCTAGGTATTACGGCTTCCTCAGGCATGCTATGTTCATATGTTCATTTACATAGGTGTAAATGTGAGTGAAGTAAATTATATAGCGCTTTTTCTCTAGAGACTAAAAGCGCTTAAAAAATAGTGAAACCCATTACCTACATCTAAACTATATATAAACCAGTGTGGGTGGCACTGTGAGCAAGGGTAAAATATTTTGCCCAAGGACACAACGGCAGTGACTAGGATGGCAGAAGCTTGAAGTGAACCTGGAACCTTCAAGTAGCTGGCATGCCCGCTCTACAAACTGAAATAAGCTGTCCCTGTGAGAGTCAGTACTTATTTGTCTGTAGCTATGGGCTCTGCAACTGGCAGGCAACTAGTCCAGGGTATACGTCGCCCTTTCGCTTAAAGGGGAACATTATCACCCAACCTATGCAAGCGTCAATATATACCTTGATGTTGCAGAAAAAAGACCATGTATTTTTTTTAACCGATTTCCGAACTCTAAATGGGTGAATTTTGGCAAATTAAACGCCTTTCTGTTTATCGGTCTTTTAGCGATGACGTCAGAACGTGACGTCACCGAGGTAACACACCCGCCGTATTCATTTTCACATTACAAACACCGGGTCTCAGCTCTGTTATTTTCCGTTTTTTCGACTATTTTTTGGAACCTTGGAGAAATCATGCCTCGTCGGTGTGTTGTCGGAGGGTGTAACTGTTGGGATGTCGCATGGCTGCAGTTGTGTGACCTCAAGTATGCAAAAATCCAGGAGAGCAGAAAGCAGGTAAGATGATTTTAATTTCATCAAAGTAAAAGATGTAAACAGAAAGCAGTCTTGCATGGAGATGTTCCCAACATAGGTTTAACTTCGAGCACCGAGGAGTGCTCGAGTGAAACATAAATAGACCTATGTTGATTGACCGCAGCTGAGGACCGCTGCCAATCAACGGCGAGTGTGACAAAAACAGTGCTCAGCGGAGTAAACAGGAAGTATGACAAAATAAGAGCACTGAACAGGAAACAAAGTACAAAACACGAAAAACTATCAGAAAGTAAGTGACAGATCGTTACAGGACCTCCCCCTCAAGGAACAGATACCAGATGTTCCCTGGAAAAGAAAAATGGAAAAAAAATGTCCACAAAGTAAGGGAGGATGGAAGGAGGATTTGGTGGAAGGTCGCCAAACCTCGTGTCCCCGCAGCCAGCGAGGGAAAGTCAGGTGGCGACGGCGCGTAGAGCGCCGCTGGAACTGGCGGGGCGGGCGGCCACGGAACAGCCACATCATTGGCCGAAAAAGAGACGAGTGCATCCCGCGAGGAGGAAGCCCAGGGCACGGCCACATCCGCGGCTGACGTGGAGGCGGGCGCGCTGAAGCAGGCCCGGAGACAGCAGACAAAGCAGCGGGGGCTGCAGCCAAAACAGATACCTCTGCAGGAGGCGGCTGAGGAGCCGATGTTGGTGCCGGCGTGGAAGCGGCAGACGTCATCAACGGCGTGGAAGCGGCAGACGTCATCAACGGCGTGGAAGCGGCAGACGTCATCGGCGGCGTGGAAGCGGCAGACGTCATCGGCGGCGTGGAAGCGGCAGACGTCATCGGCGGCGTGGAAGCGGCAGACGTCATCGGCGGCGTGGAAGCGGCAGACGTCATCGGCGGCGTGGAAGCGGCAGACGTCATCGGCGGCGTGGAAGCGGCAGACGTCATCGGCGGCGTGAAAGCGGCAGACGTCATCGGCGGCGTGAAAGCGGCAGACGTCATCGGCGGCGTGAAAGCGGCAGACGTCATCGGCGGCGTGAAAGCGGCAGACGTCATCGGCGGCGTGAAAGCGGCAGACGTCATCGGCGGCGTGAAAGCGGCAGACGTCATCGGCGGCGTGAAAGCGGCAGACGTCATCGGCGGCGTGAAAGCGGCAGACGTCATCGGCGGCGTGAAAGCGGCAGACGTCATCGGCGGCGTGAAAGCGGCAGACGTCATCGGCGGCGTGAAAGCGGCAGACGTCATCGGCGGCGTGAAAGCGGCAGACGTCATCAACGGCGTGGAAGCAACAGACGTCATCGGCGGTGTTGAAGCGGCAGGCGTCATCGGAGGCGTGATTGTTGCAGATGTCATCGGCGGCGTGAAAGCGGCAGATGACGCCGGGCGAGGAGCAGCAAATGCTGGCCGAGGAATAGCGGATGCCGGCGGTGACGAAGCCCGGCGTGGTGCTGCTCTTGGCGGCGTTGGGGCTCGGCGTGGAGCCGGCGTTGGGGCTCGGCGTGGAGCCGGCGTTGGGGCTCGGCGTGGAGCCGGCGTTGGGGCTCGGCGTGGAGCCGGCGTTGGGGCTCGGCGTGGAGCCGGCGTTGGGGCTAGGCGTGGAGCCGGCGTTGGGGCTAGGCGAAAGCCCGCCAGGGACGTAGATGTCTCCGTGGAAGGAGACAAAAGCGACCTCACCGTGGGCTCCACTGGAGCTCTCGGCGAACCAAAAAAGAGAGCGGGAGCTGGCAAAAAGAGCAGCCGGGGAGCAGCCGCTGGAAGCTGCGTAGGAGCAGGGAGAAGCAGCTCAGCAGACGACGGGAAGGATGGCGGCGGCGGACGTGCCGGTCGGAGAGCCGCAGTCGGCGACGGAGCCGCAGGAGCCGCGAGACGTGAAGGAGGAGGCGGGCGCGCCGGTCGGTGAGCCGTAGCCGGCAGCGTTGCCGAGAGGAAGGATGGCGGCGGAGGACGCGCCGGTCGGAGAGCCGTAGCCGGTAGCGTTGCCGCGGGAGCCGCGAGGCATGCAGGAAGTGGCGGACGTGCTGGTCGGAGAGCCGTAGCCAGCCGTTGAGCCGAGAGGAAAGATGGCGGCGGGGGACGCGCCGGTCGGAGAGCCGAAGCCGGTGGCGTTGCCGCGGGGGGAGGGTCCGCGTCTGTAGGCTGGGACCGCACAAACCTGGCCTTCAAGTCCTCCAGGAATTGTGCGGTCCAGAACGTCGGCTGAGGATTGCCGACAGGCATTCTCGCGAGGTCACAATTTTCTGGCTCGAAGTTACTGTTGGGATGCCGCATGGCTGCAGTTGTGTGACCTCAAGTATGCAAAAATCCAGGAGAGCAGAAAGCAGGTAAGATGATTTTAATTTCATCAAAGTAAAAGATGTAAACAGAAAGCAGTCTTGCATGGAGATGTTCCCAACATAGGTTTAACTTCGAGCACCGAGGAGTGCTCGAGTGAAACATAAATAGACCTATGTTGATTGACCGCAGCTGAGGACCGCTGCCAATCAACGGCGAGTGTGACAAAAACAGTGCTCAGCGGAGTAAACAGGAAGTATGACAAAATAAGAGCACTGAACAGGAAACAAAGTACAAAACACGAAAAACTATCAGAAAGTAAGTGACAGATCGTTACAGTAACAACACTAACAGGGAGGGATTCAAGTTGCACCACTGGCAAGAAATCTGCCGCCAGACCCCCATTGAATGTACCAAAGTGTCTTCACATTTGACCGGCGATGCTAAGACAGACATGTCACAGAGATGTACGGATAACCTGCAGATGCATTTGCAACCATTAAGTCAACGAAATCACAAAGGTGAGTTTTGTTGATGTTGTTGACTTACGTGCTAATCAGACATATTTGGTCACGGCATGACTGCCAGCTAATCGATGCTAACATGCTACGCTAATCGATGCTAACTTGCTATTTACGCTAGCTATATGTACATTTGAAACTAGATACCCACATTTAATGCGAAACAAACACTTACCAATTGACGGACTTAAGTTGCTCCAGTGTCACAAGATGCGAAAGCCCTGATCGTTTGGTTTGCACATTTTACCGGCGATGCTAATAAGGCAGCCATGCTATGGGCCACTTCATTAGGTACACCCATGCAATGGCCAAATAGCGTCAATAGCTATTCGCTCAATAGCTTCAATTTCTTCTTCAATTTCGTTTTCGCTATCTGCCTCCATACTCCGACCATCTGGTTCAATACATGCGTAATCTGTTGAATCGCTTAGCCGCTGAAATCTGAGCTAATGTCGCAATATCTTGCTGTGGTAACCGCCATGTTGTTTGTATTGGCAGCCCTGTATGACGTCACAGGGAAATGGATAGTGGTTTCGAAGATAGCGAAAATAAGGCACTTTAAAGCTTTATTTAGGGATATTCCGGGACCTGTAAAATTTTGAAAAAAATTTCAAAAAATACAACAAGCCGCTGGGAACTGATTTTTATTGTTTTTAACCCTTTTGAAATTGTGATAATGTTCCCCTTTAAGGTCTTCCAGGGTAGACTGAAACTTACCAGTGACTCCAATAATGACAAGCGCTATAGAACATTGATAGATTAGGTCTTTGGAAATGTATACATAACCTTTTAATGCTATTTCTGCTTAGGCATCACATACTACTTTACCCACATTGTGATATTTAGACTATGGACACGATAAAGTTCCTTGAATTCTTGAATTTTACCTCTTTGACCAGGCAGTTGGGTGAGTTTAAATCTCGGTGGATGACATTCATGGAGTGTAGATATGCCTAAAGGAAGAGATGTGTCCAATATGTTTTATGATTCACAGGGCGTTTAATCGATCACAACTGGACTATTCAGTAGAAGACGATTCGTCGCTCATCCGAGTAGGCTTTATTAGTTCATTTTCATAGACTTAGACCAGGACTCTGACAAATGTACGTCTATTAGTATGATCTAATGAAACCGGCGTGGATGAGAGGTGAAATGCCTTATAAGACAAAGTGAACAGGTTGAACTGAACAGAGATGCCCTGAGAATACAATGAACAGGATCAATGAGAACATTTATATAAATCCCTAATATTGTTTGTCTTATTTGTTTGATAGTCACAAAACACTCACCATTCCAGCTGCAATGTCCTTGGCATAACTCACTCTTAGGCTCCACGAGAAATTATTATCCTAAAACAACAGGATAGATCAGACACATGAACATTGGTTGCACCATTCAGTTCAGTTTTTTTTTTTTGTTTTTTTTTTACTGTACCATCTTGATGATGGTCTCTCTCAGTGTTCCCCCCTGGATGAACTCAGAGACAATATGTAGCCGCTTGTCTTTGTAAAAGAGTCCAATGAACTTGAGAACATTAGGATGGTCCAGACAGCGCATCACCTTTACCTAAAGCAGGGCATGAGCAAACATTCATCTCCAGCTCTCACTCCATATGGAAAAATAATCTACCTCTTTCAAGAAGGTCTTTTGGGTCTCTTCATCGAAACTTATCAACTCTTTCATCACCATCACCTCTCCTGTCTCTTGATGTATCACCTTCACAGCGCCATGAAAGTCACAGTACACTTTCATTAAAAAAAAAATTAAATCAACGAAGTTCTTCTGACCAATAAACCCTTGCACTACCTTGACAGCCTGTCCAAAGAACCCCCTGCCAAGCACCTCTCTATGTATGAGGTCTGATGGTCTGAAGATGCGATGGGTTCGATCCCCAGTGTCAGTGCGCAGAGACTCAGAGCGAATCATGTTGTCCTTCTTGTGGGATATGAGCGTCAGTGCTCTGGGCAACAAGGAACACTTATCAATACTACAGCTCCGCCTGAGTGAAGAAAGCAACCTTAGCCAGGCAGATGATCAGGAATCAAAGCTATTCCAGAACCAACATTACAGGATGTGTCTGGATCGCATTCCCATTGTTTCTTGGTGAAGAGGTGAAGGTGGACTCGTTCTCATTGGTTCATATGTCTCCAGACCTGATCCTGGCTCCTCCTCCAGTTTTGGGAGAGTGTGTACCAAAGCTAGTTTTTCATGGACACAGTCAATGTCTTCCTGGGTGTCTGTTGACTTCTTGGACTGTGGATTGTGTTCAATTGTCAGCTGTAGTGGTTTGCTCGTGTCCTGGATCACACGGTTTACCTAAAGGAAAGATAACCTAATGTTGGCTTTATTTGGTCTGATTATTCATTAATAAATCATTAATTTTAGTAACCTCATTGGGGCAAACGTTGCAAACAGAGTTGCCGTTAATCTCCAGGATCCGGTCCCCAATGTGGAGGGAGGACAGCAGGTCGGAGCCGAGGGCTTCTAGGTCTAAGCTGAAAGAGGATGCATGTAAGATATAATTATTTAGAATAAAGTAAAACAATATTCTATTAAAGATTTGTGACTCACGCTTTCACAGTAAAAAGAGGGCCGGTCTTTTGGCTGAGTTCAGTGGCTACAGTCAGACCTCGCTGGCCGCCTGTTTGTGGGGGAAGTGACACCAGCGCCACTATGTGGGGGCTCTTAATGGGCGATGAAGGTGACGTCGCTACACCCTGACGGAAACAGTGGCCGCTACAAGATAATGCCAAGACCCGACTATAAGACACTGAATAACTTGCTGTAAGTACAACACTGACTTCCATTGACTTACCAGAAAAGTTTAGAACGTTCTACAAGTGTGTAGCTGTCTCCATCTCCAATAAACATTTCACACTTAATACAGGTGAAGCATTCAGGGTGGTACTTCTGCTCTCCAGCAACCTGTTATCACATGTTCGGATGTTAATTAATCATGTTTGGACAGGTGGAAATTGTTGGCAATAGACCCTGGGCGGTTCTTTCTGTTCTTTCTTTCATCAAGTCCTTACAGTGCAGAGATGTCAGGATATCCTCTGATTTGAAATGAAAGTGGAATTAATCATTACCATCACAAGTCCTGTGGCAAGTGTCTCCCTGCATCCGTGACATTGTTCGCCGTAACGTTCCCAGTAGTCCTTCTTGCAGTAGTGTTTTCCGTCTTTTTCGTAGTACCATTGAGACAGGATGCAGCCACAGTCGCAGCACCTGCACACCACAGGGGAAACGTGCACCACTTGCTACATGATGGTGTTCAACAGGAGCCCGGCAGTTAAAAAGAAAGTAAAAGTTGTATTTTGTCTTGGTGCTCTCTGTTCTGCGGGGTTTGCATGTTCCTGTATCGTGCTCAAGTCCCAAGACAGATTTGTCTCTAAATTGTCAAAACCATCATGGGTTCAGTTCCCACTCAGGGATGTGACTGAATGGCTTGTGAAAATGTGTTTTGCTATTGACTGGTAATCAGTCAAGGGTGAAGTGTGCTTTTCACCCAGAGTCAGCTGATCTAGGCAGGCTCCAGCTCCCTGTGACCTTACACATAAGCAATAGTTTATTTATGCACTCCATCCATGTCAACAAGATGCCTATTGATAATGTACTTACTGAATAACTACAGTCCGCAGGTGATATGAGTGTCTAAGAAAAGCCACTCAGAAATCATTGGAAATATAAAGACGCTAATGTCATGAGTGTTGTCATCGCGATGGTCTGATATCATTGCTCAGCATGTGATTCACTAGTTGTAGACTACTTTTTCATAGAGAAGGAAGGCCTTTGTACTTGATACTAAAATACATAATGTTGGATATAACGCAGTGTTTCACATTCATATTTTACTAGCAGGAGTCATGACAGAGCTTGGAGACACTTTTCTGTCATTTAGTAACACTTGTTCTTTCCAAAAATGTGGTTCGGGGACCATTTGCCAAAACAGAAAATTAGGTACTAGTAGGTAGGGTATCCGTGAGCAGACTTTAGAACAATGCTTATGTCCAGCTTGAAAGAGTTGCTGCTTATCTGAGCGGCGCAAGCAGAGTGGGCGGTGACTTCCTGGACAACTCCATGTTTCCTCTCCCGGTCAGAACCAAAAAGGTCACACTAGCACAATGAGAGCTAGGACAACACGGAAGCCTTTTATTCAGTCGTCTGTGCACTACGACTACTCATCATCAGCACTAAGGCAACTTATCATTAGCACTAAGGTTAGCGTTACATGTTTTGGGTTGCATTGAGGTTGCTTCATTTGTTCCTTCTGCTTTTTTAGTTGAGTGATTGCAATGAAATGTAAGTTTGCACTCTCCGGTTTTATTGTCACAGAAATAAAAGCAGATGACTTGGAAAAAAGAATAAACTTAGTTGGGTAGCGCCACCACAAGGAATGTGAGGGAAAATGAGATGATACTGTCGATACATTATCGTATCGATAGTTTTCAAATCATCATCTACACTTTTTATTTTTATTTTTTATAAATATTTAAATTAAAACAATTGTAAGGAGCTGGAAAACTTGAATTTGATCAGGATAGTAACATTTTAATATGACCACTGTATCTCATAAAAGTGTATTTAGTCAAGATGAGAATGTGAAACAGTGATGGGGCGAGTAAGTTGTATGTAGGGTTGTCCCAATAACAATATTTTTGTACCGGTATCGATACTTTTCGAAATAAAGGGGATCACACAAAAAGGCATTATTGGCTTTATTTTAACATAATTAAACTAATAAACATATGATTCTCATTCCAATTCAAGAACAATTTCATCCTAAAATAAAATGGTGAACATAATAGATAACTTGTCTTTTAGTAGTAAGCAAACAAAGGCTCCTAATTTGGCTGCTGACATATACAGTAACATATTGTGTCATTTCTTATTCATTTATTTTGTCAAAATTATGAGAGACAAATGGTACAAAATGAATTATTATTCTACTTGCTAATTTACTCTTAATATCTGCTTACTTTCTGTTTTAACATGTTTTATCTCCACTTTTGTTCAAATGTTAGAAGCACTTATTCTTCGGTTGTTTGGATACCGTACATTAGTTTTGGATAAAACCACAAATCTGGGTATCGATCCGATACCAAGTAGTTACAGGATCATACATCGTTTATATTCAAAGTCCCCATGTGTCCAGGGACATGTTTCCTGAGTTTATAAACATAATGTAAATTAAATATAAAAGGAAAAATATTTTGTGATAAAAAATATCAATGTAATCATTGTAGTATCGACTAGATATGATCTTGTACTTACAAACCCCTTTTCTATATGAGTTAGGAAATTGTGTTGGATGTAAATATAAACAGAATACAATGATTTGCAAATCCTTTTCAACCCATATTCAGTTGAATATGCTACAAAGACAACATATTTGATGTTCAAACTCATAAACTTTTTTTTTTTTTTTGCAAATATTAGTATTTCATAGCTGCAACACTAGCCAAAGTAGTTGGGAAAGGGCATGTTCACCACTGTGTTACATTACCTTTTCTTTTAACAACACTCAATAAACCTTTGGGAACTGAGGAGACACATCTTTGAAAGTTTTCAGGTGGATTTCTTTCCCATTCTTGTTTTATGTAGAGCTTAAGTTGTTCAACAGTCCAGGGTCTCCGCTGTGGTATTTTAGGCTTCATAAAGTGCAACACATTTTCAGTGGGAGACAGGTCTGGACTACATGGGCAGTCTAGTACCCGCACTATTTTACTATGAAGCCACACTGTTGTAACAAGTGACTTGGTATTGTCTTGCTGAAATAAGCAGGAGCGTCCATGATAACATTGCTTGGATGGCAACATATGTTGCTCCAAAACCTGTATGTGCCTTTCAGCATTAATGGTGCCTTCACAGATGTGTAAATTAAGTTACCCATGCCTTGGGCACTAATGCACCCCCATACCATCACAGATGCTGGCTTTTCAACTTTGCACCTAGAACAGTCCTGATGGTTCTATTCCTCTTGTCCGGAGGACACGACGTTCATCGTTTCCGAAAAACAATTTGAAATGTGGACTCGTCAGACCACAGAACACTTTTCCACTTTGCATCAGTCTATCTTGGCTGAGCCCGGGCCCAGAGAAGCCGGCTGCGTTTCTGGGTGTCGTTGATAAATGGCTTTGGCTTTGCATAGTAGAGCTTTAACTTGCACTTACAGATGTAGCGACAAACTGTAGTTACTGACAGTGGTTTTCTTAAGTGCTCCTGAGCCTATGTGGTGATATCCTTTACACACTGATGTCACTTTTTGATGCAGTACCGCCTGAAGGAACGAAAGTCCGTTATATCATCGCTTATGTTCAGTGATTTCTCCAGATTCTCTGAACCTTTTGATGGTATTACGGACCGTAGATGGTGAAATCCCTAAATTGACTGAGCATTTCACGGAAGCTGCTTTTATACCCAATCACGGCACCCACCTGTTCCCAATTAGCCTGCACACCTGTGGGATGTTCCAAATAAGTGTTTCATGAGCATTCCTCAACTTTATCAGTATTTATCGCCACCTTTCCCAACTTCTTTGTCACATGTTGCTGGCATATAATTGTAAAGTTAATGATTATTTGCACAAAAAAAAATGTTTTTAGTTTGAACATCAAATATGTTGTCTTTGTAGCATATTCAACTGAATATGGGTTGAAAATGATTTGCAAATGATTGTATTTTGTTTATATTTACATCCAACACAATTTCCTAACTCATATGGAAACGGGGTTTGTAGTATCATTACAATGGATGTCAGGAGTTGGTCCTCCCATGGCGTTTGTATACATTGAGGCGCACGAGCCTGTTAGCGGTGAGTTATTGTATCCTCCTACGGTGTGTAGTGACGCAAATTCAGATGTTCCTCGTCGTGCAGGGATGATACTTGTAAGAACTGTACTTTATTTGTCACCGTGGAGGCGGTGATTAGTGATGTAGAAGTAGCTAAAACACTGCCGACTGCGGATATTTGTTTTCCGCAAGCTAGCAGGCTATGTTAAAGTGGCGTTTTAGTGTTATAACTTCACTTTTATTGTTAGTTTTTAAAGGGGAACATTATCACCAGACCTATGTAAGTGTCAATATATACCTTGATGGTGCAGAAAAAAGACCATCTATTTTTTTAACCGATTTCCGAACTCTAAATGGGTGAATTTTGGCGAGTTAAACGCCTTTCTGTTTATCGCACTGGAAGCGATGACGTCAGAATGTGACGTCGCCGAGGTAACACAGCCGCCATTTTCATTTTCAACACATTACAAACACCGGGTCTCAGCTCTGTTATTTTCAGTTTTTTTGACTATTTTTTGGAACCTTGGAGACATCATGCCTCGACGGTGTGTTGTCGGAGGGTGTAACAACACTAACAGGGAGGGATTCAAGTTGCACCACTGGCCCGAAGATGCCAAAGTGTCTGCCGCCAGACCCCCATTGAATGTGCCAGAGTGTCTCCACATTTGACCGGCGATGATAAGACAGACATGGCACAGAGATGTATGGATAACCTGCAGATGCATTTGCAACGATAGTCAACGAAATCACAAATGTGAGTTTTGTTGATGTTGACTGCCAGCTAATCGATGCTAACATGCTACGCTAATCGATGCTAACATGCTATTTACCGGCGGTGCTAAAGCAGACATGGCACAGAGATGTATGGATAACCTGCAAATGCATTTGCAACTATATTACGTTTCCTTCCACCCACATTTAATGCGAAAAAAACACTTACCAATGGACGGATTTAAGTTGCTCCAGTGTCAAAAGATGCACAAGTCCTGATCGTTTGGTCCGCACATTTTACCGGCGATGCTAACGCAGCTATTCGGCCATGCTAAGACTATGAATAGCATCAATAGCTATTCGCTCAATAGCTTCAGTTTCTTCTTCAATATTTTCATACTCCAACCATCTGTTTCAATACATGCGTAATCTGTTGAATCGCTTAAGTCGCTGAAATCCGAGTTTGAATCCGAGCTAATGTCGCTATATCTTGCTGTGCTATTCGCCATTGTTTGTTTACATTGGCAGCACTGTGTGACGTCACAGGGAAATGGCCAGTGTCTTCGCAGAGAGCCGAAAATAAGGCACTTTAAAGCTTTTTTTAGGGATATTCCGAGACCGGTAAAATTTTGAAAAAAATTTCAAAAAATACAACAAGTCACTGGGAACTGATTTTTATTGTTTTTAACCCTTTTGAAATTGTGATAATGTTCCCCTTTAAGCCAAAATGAGTTCATTTTCCCTTTTCTGTCCACACACTGTCTGCTTTTAAGTATTCCGTGATTGTGTGCTGCCGAACATGCTCCTCTGCTCGTGAAATCATTAATGTCACAACTTACAATGGCTCGCTGTCATGCCCATTAATAAAAAATAAGCTTTTAAAAAAAGGGAATCGGTACCGCTTATGATTCATTAGTATAGCGGTACTTTACTAGTACCGGTACACCGTATAACCCTAGTTGTATGTATAACGTTCACACATCTATTAAGTTTTTTCTGTGTTGTTTTCTTTTTCTGGTTGTAACTTGCACGTGCAGGCCTCAGCAGAGAATGACAACATCTCTTACCGTCCTTTCATCCCTCTCCGTAACCTCAGGTCTCGCCGAGACATGGCCCCCCCGTCAGTGTGCAGTTTGGGGTTCCGTCTCACAGCAGCAAAAGACACGAGCAGCTTTACGGTCGCGTGTGGACGTGCACATGTGTATCAACCGTGCGTACACATATTCTGCTGCCACAGCTCGCTAGCACAAGTTTTCACTCGTCCTGTGACGTCAGTCTGTGTGTGAGAGAGACTTCCTGAAAATGTGCCGGAGTGGTCGTGCGAAGAAGAAAAAAACAAAACTCCCTTGACCCATTGACACCAGATGGTCAGTCTTCTTCGTTTGGCCGCCAAAAAGTGGACCTGTCCCAGTATAGATCGTAAGCTCCTCCTTCCTGGTCCTGTTACTCCTAGTATATCGTCCTGTGGCAGATCTACTTACAGTCACATCTGTGTGCTTCTTCCAGGAAGTCACATTGAAATGTGTGTGTGTGTGTGTTTTACACTATAGTTGGTTCCCACCAGCAGAAGGAACTTTGTTATGAACGCCCCAATTAATACTCCGCCCCCCCTGCCTGCTGTGATGTGTGCTATTCACACACAGCAGACAATAAGAGAGATTCATTGCACAAACAAGTCCTAACAATTATACATTTAACACAGGGGTGTCCAAACTTTTTCCACTGAGGGCCGCACACTGAAAAATCAAAGCAAGCGGGGGGCCAAGTTGATATTTTTTCATTTTCAAAACCAATACAATATACACTTTTTTTTTTTTTTTAATTATTGGGGCTCCCTCAAGTTAGGTCTTAAGGACCCAGAAGGGTTTCAGTCTTAAACAAGGTTCAAAATAAGTCACACATTTCATATGTGGTTGCCCACATATGCGGTCCTCTCCAAGGTTTCTCATAGTCATCATTGTCGATGTCCCACTGGGGTGAGTTGTTCCTTGCCCTTATGTGGGCTCTACCGAGGATGTCGTTGTGGTTTGTGATTTAGGGCTATATAAAAAAACATTTATTGATTGATTGATTGATTTTTTTCATAAAACCCTTTAATCGCTAATTCTACTTCATTTTTTCCGTCAGTCTACCCCAGGGCAGCTGTGGCTACTGATGCAGCTTACCACCACCAGGTGTGAATGAATGTTGAGTCCCACTTCTCTGTGAGTGCTTTGAGTGTTTAGAAAAGCGCGATATAAATCCAAGTTATTATTATTATTATTAGTAGTAGTAGTATTATTTGTTTCACTTTTTATAAGCTTTTTGTCAAAACCGTATTTTTTGAGGCAAAATACACAATATTTTTCCCAAAAAGATTTTCGAAGTGAAATATTTAATGTGACGTAACTGGGTCCTTAAATAGGTCGATAATTCATAGCAAAATGTATTTGATATTATTATTATTATTTTATTTTTTTAGCAAAGACAATTAAAATCCACTAAAATCCTTAGGGATCCAAAAGTGCCCCACTCATAAAAAGGTCATGCCTTTTTTAAATTTTTTTAAATTTTTCATTCAACACTTAAATCTCTACATCAGCTTCAGATGATAAATTGTAATTGGTTTGGTATATCTATAATAACAATCAATAGGATAATTAGTATAATTAGTATTACTATATAATTAGTATGGATTTTTTTTTTCAAATATTCATATTTTTTATGTTTTTATGTTTACCGGGCCGGTTTAGCTCGGTTGGTAGTGTGGCCGTGCCAGCAACTTGAGGGTTGCAGGTTCGATTCCCGCTTCTGCCATCCTAGTCACTGCCGTAGTGTCCTTGGGTAAGACATTTACCCACCTGCTCCCAGTGCCACTCACTCTGGTTTGAATGTAACTTAGATATTGGGTTTCACTATGTAAAGCGCTTTGAGTCACTAGAGAAAAAGCGCTATATAAATATAATTCACTTCACTTGTATTTATGCCCTTTTTGTCCTTAAAACAATCAATAATTTATAGCAATATTGATTTTTATTCCTTATTATTTTTTGAGAAATTATTTTAAAAATGGTGTTATTAGAGTCAACAATGCAACTTTTTCTCGTTGCATTTCACCTATTTGCTCTTTTATTCCACTTTTTAATGTTAAAAAATATATATTTATATATATATATTTTATTATTTTTAGATTGATGTGCTGCGGGCCGGTAAAACATTAGCTGCGGGCCGCAAATGGCCCACGGGCCACACTTTGGACACCCTGATTTAACAGAATAGTTACATAAGGCTTGAACACTTCACTTATTTGATAAAAATGTAGTACGTTATTTCCATCACTGAAATGCACTGTTGGAAAAAATTGTGTTTGATCCTCTGATGATTTTACAACAGCTGAAATTTTTATGGTAGCTTTATTGTAACAGAACGAGACATTATGTAAAACAGTAAAATAACATTAAAGGTGTAATATCATGATTTTTTTTCTCAATCAATCAATCAATGTTTATTTATAGAGCCCCAAATCACAAATGTCTCAAAGGACTGCACAAATCATTACGACTACAACATCCTCGGAAGAACCCACAAAAGGGCAAGGAAAACTCACACCCAGTGGGCAGGGAGGATTCACATCCAGTGGGACGCCAGTGACAATGCTGACTATGAGAAACCTTGGAGAGGACCTCAGATGTGGGCAACCCCCCCCCCCTCTAGGGGACCGAAAGCAATGGATGTCGAGCGGGTCTAACATGATACTGTGAAAGTTCAATCCATAGTGGCTCCAACACAGCCGCGAGAGTTCAGTTCAAGCGGATCCAAGACAGCAGCGAGAGTCCCGTCCACAGGAAACCATCTCAAGCGGAGGCGGATCAGCAGCGTAGAGATGTCCCCAACCAATACATTTAAAACATTTCCTAATCGTCTACAACGGTGTTTCTTAACCATAAGAGCCATAACCATTGTTGGGCCGCGAGCGCCCCCTATAGAGCCGTCAAAATTCATCCGTTTCTGAGCTGTGCTACATATGGGCCGCAGCGGTACTCAGTTGTAATACACTTTTCCACCACATGTGGCAATAACGACAAAATTAAACGCGCTACATTTACTCCGTTACATTTACTTGAGTAACTTTTGGGATAAATTGTACTTCTACGAGTAGTTTTTATGCAACATAAGATGTGACTTTAAGGTTTTACTACTTACGTATAAAATACTACACGGTCTCGCCTCCATCCTATCTTGCCGATTGTATTGTACCATATGTCCCGGCAAGAAGTCTGCGTTCAAAGGACTCCGGCTTATTAGTGATTCCCAAAGACCAAAAAAAGTCTGCGGGCTATAGAGCTTTTTCATTTCGGGATCCAGTACTCTGGAATGCCCTCCCTGTAAAAGTTCGAGATGCTACCTCAGTATAAGCATTTAAGTCTCACCTTAAAACTCATTTGTATACTCTAGCCTTTAAATAGACTCCCTTTTTAGACCAGTTGATCTGCCGTTTCTTTTCTTTTTCTCCTATGTCCCACTCTCCCTTGTGGAGGGGGTCCGGTCCGATCCGGTGGCCATGTACTAATTACCTGCGACTGTGTTGGATCCATTATGGATTGAACTCTCACAGTATCATGTTAGACCCGCTCGACATCCATTGCTTTCCTCCTCTCCAAGGTTCTCATAGTCATCATTGTCACCGACGTCCCACTGGGTGTGAGTTTTCCTTGCCCTTATGTGGGCCTACCGAGGATGTCGTAGTGGTTTGTGCAGCCCTTTGAGACACTAGTGATTTAGGGCTATGTAAGTAAACATTGATTGATTGATTGACTTTTACTTGAGTATTTTTATAGAGAAGAAACGCTACTTTTACTCCGCTCCATTTATCTACATTCAGCTCGCTATTCGCTACTTTTTTTTTTATCGGTCTGTTAATGTTTGTTTTGGTTTATGACTGAGCTTTAAAGTAGGATTTACGCATACCTCCGTTTCACCAATCACATGCAGTCACTGGTGACGTTGGACCAATCAAACAGAGCCAGGCGGTCACATGACCCGACTTAAATAAGTTGAAAAACGTAATGGGGTGTTACCATTTAGTGGTCAATTGTGCAGAATATGTACTGTACTGTGCAATCTACTAATAAAAGTATCAATCAATCAATCAATCAAAAGACTAAAGGAAAAAATACACTTTTTATTTCAACCGTACTTCCCGTCAAAAGCCTAAAGACTGATCGCACAGTTCCTGTCTTCACAATAAAAGTGCCGCTCCATCGCGCCAACGCTAACAAAATAAGAGTCTCCGAAAGCCAGCGCAAACAAACTAGCAAGCTACGGAGTTTGCCGCCAATTTATTTCTTGTAAAGTGTATAAAAACGAATATGGAAGCTGGACAAATAAGATGCCAAAAACCAACGACTTTCATGTGGTATTAGACAGAAAAGAGGAACTTTTTTTCTCCTCCATTTGAAAAAGTGGACGTTATCAGCACTAAAATGCAAGTCATCAGAATTTGGTAATACACCAACTTATATTCTTGTCTTCATGAAAGATAGGAATCTATGTGTTAAACATGCATGTATATTCATTAAAACACCTTTAACATGTCAAGAAAAACGGCAAAATAAATAAATATAAATTATATACTGTATATATATAAATGTATGTATATATATATATATATATATATATATATATACATATATATATGTGTGTGTATGTGTATGTATATATGAGGTAGATCACCTCGACTTGGTCATTTATTAAGTAATTGATTAACGTTGAAAAACTTATTAGGGTGTTACCATTTAGTGGTCAATTGTACAGAATATGTACTGTACTGTGCAATCTACTAATACAAGTTTCAATCAATCAATCAATCAATCAATCAATCAATCAATCAATGCCTACTGAGCCTATGGTGCTGTTAAGTTATTGTGGCTCAATGTGCCTTCATTTTTTTTATTTTAATGTACTATTATTTAAAATATATTATTGTTTTAGTTGCTTAAAAGATATTCATGGCTCTGAATTTGTTCATTGCTATTTTTATGTTGTTGTGCATTATAGTTGCCGTAATCATTAAACAAACAGGTTACTCATCAGTTACTCAGTACTTGAGTAGTTTTTTTACAACATACTTTTTACTTTTACTCAAGTAAATATTTGGGTGACTACTCCTTACTTTTACTTGAGTAATAAATCTCTAAAGTAACAGTACTCTTACTTGAGTACAATTTCTGGCTTCTCTACCCACCTCTGCGTGGTAGCGGCCTTCAATGTATTTGTAATCACCGTATGTATCACTCATTGTGTATTGTTCCAACTTAACTTTTTGTTTTGTAACATGCTAAGTGAATACTCCAATCCTCCCTGGTTCTCGCCCTAAAAAGGGTAGAGTGCCATCTCCGGGTTGGGGAGGAGACCCTGCCCCAAGTGGAGGAGTTAAAGTACCTAGGAGTCTTGTTCACGAGTGAGGAAAGAGTGGATTCCGAGATCGACAGGCGGATCGGTGCGGCATCCTCAGTAATGCGGACACTGTATCGATCTTTTGTGGTGAAGAAGGAGCTGAGCCGGAAGGAAAATCTCTCAATTTACCGGTCGATCTACGTTCCCATCCTCACATATGGTCATGAGCTTTGGGTTATGACCGAAAGGACAAGATCACGGCATGAGTTTCTTATGCCGTGTGGCGGGGCTCTCCCTTAGAGATAGGGTGAGAATCTCTGCCATCCGGGAGGAACTCAAAGTAAAGCCGCTGCTCCTCCACATCGAGAGGAGCCAGATGAGGTGGTTCGGGCATCTGGTCAGGATGCCACCCGAACACGTCCAACCGGTAGGACGCCACGGGGAAGACCTAGGACACCGTTGGGTAGACTATGTCTCCCGGCTGGCCTGGGAACGCCTTGGGATCCCCCGGGAAGAGTTGGACAAAGTGGCTGGGGAGAGGAAAGTCTGGGCTTCCCTGCTTAGGCTGCTGTCCCTGCGACCCAACCTCGGATATGCGGAAGAAGATGGATTGATTGATGGATGGATAGATTAGTGAATAAGTGTACGTTTGTAGTTGTTTCCCCATATTTCTGCACAATAACTAAGATATTGTAAGACTGGCAGACATGGGAGAATTTGGAGTGATTTTCTGTCCAGAACGTACATTACTCTATTCATTATTGACGTGTTTGTAGTCACGTAAAATTTTATATTTTTATATGAGATTTCCTCTTCATTTTCTCATCTATTATTATACCCAAACTGGGGTTTCTTTTACTTTGTGTCCATGTATTTGTATTTGTGTTTGAATTTATCTTCGACTGTTACCGAATAGCATGATTTTAGTTTTTACTAAGATTCAAAGATAGTCTGTTTTTTTCAAACCATCTCTTAATTGTATAATTCTTTTCTGGTATTATTTGTGTAGCTTCTGTGTGTTCTCTCCTGAACAAAACACTGACATTGTGTTGTGTATTTACCCCGCACAAGAAATTGTCATTTCTGGCTCTCCAGTGTTTGAAGGAAAACCTTTACTTCCCATACTTGTCTTCTTTCCGGGTTGTTGGGAAAGCCATGTAAAAGCTTTCCAGAATTTACCCGGGCGGAGCCGCACCATGCTGCACACCAGGACATTTTTACACGTCGAAAAACTTACGAGAAAGCGCCACAAACACGTATCCTTAGCTCAAAGTTGGTAACAATCATGGCTCCCTGTAGTCAGGTGTGTGCCTTTTGTGTTGTGTATTGTTTTCCTGTCTTCTCCGTATTGCTTTTGTGTTATTTTTCCTCCATCCATTATTTCCAACTAGGCACACCTGCGACTACTCACTGCTCTGCTCTATTTAAGTTCACCACAGTCAGCTGCTCCTCGCCGGTTAATGACTCCTGTGCTTTACATGCCCGCATGCTCAACTCGCATCCAACCAACTCTGTACGTTCCTTCTCCTTTCTTATCACCATTCCTTACATCTGGTGTTTTTGTTCCCTAGTTCCCCAGTAAGCGAGAGAAGTTTTTGTTGGACCTGCTGCTGACCATCGAGAGTCCTCCTTCAGTTTAGTCCCCTTCCATGGTGTGCGCTTTTGCCCCATCGCCTTGAGGTATCCTTTTGAACTTATTAAAGACAATCTTCTTTTGTGATTCAACTCCGCCTCCCGTCTCTGCATCTTGGGATCCAATCCTTACTCAAGACATAACATTTTGACCAATTATTGAGAAGATTGCCTGAAACCGGGTCGGCCATATAAACAACTTTGGATTAGGCCTGGGTGATATATCGATTTTATCAATATATTTAATTTTTTTTGTTGCAGATGATTTAAAAACATTTTTAAAATAAATGTTTTTCTCCTTTTGCACAGGCATACTTTTTGTCCCTCTGGAGCTTCCGTAGCTTGCGTCGTCCCCTTACTTCGTTAGTGGCTCACATAGCAACATATAGCTAATGCTACTGAGAGCGAGACGTTTTTTCCACATAAAATAAAAGTGTTGTCAGTACTTTGGTTTTGCGGCAACAGGCGTGGAACAAGTGACCGAAGTGGTGAAACTGTATTTTTTCCTTTGCACTTAAATTTTGTTGACAGTTTATTTCAGACACATGTATATTATTATTTGTTATCAATTTAGTTACAATTTTCAAAATTAATTTTTTTAATCAGTTTTTATGAGTCCCTTTTGCAGTATATTTGATCAGCTATATTTTGTAATCAGCCTGACCTAAGCCTTGATAATAATCTTGGTCATTAATGCATGCTTTCATACCATGTTAAACTGTAAGTAGGTTAGATATAATTATTGAATGCCATTAAAGGGGAACATTATCACAATTTCAAAAGGGTTAAAAACAATACAAATCAGTTCCCAGTGGCTTGTTTTATTTTTCGAAGTTTTTTTCAAAATTTTACACCTCCCGGAATATCCCTAAAAAAAGCTTTAAAGTTCTTGATTTTCGCTATTTGCGATGCGACTATCCGTTTCCCTGTGACGTCATACAGGGCTGCCAATACAAACAACATGGCGGTTACCACAGCAAGATATAGCGACATTAGCTCGGATTCAGACTTGGATTTCAGCCGCTTAAGCGATTCAACAGATTACGCATGTATTGAAACAGATGGTTGGAGTATGGAGGCAGATAGCGAAAACGAAATTGAAGAAGAAACTGAAGCTATTGAGCGAATAGCTATTGACGCTATTCGGCCCTAGCATGGGTGTACCTAATGAAGTGGCCCATAGCACGGCTGCCTTATTAGCATCGCCGGTAAAATGTGCGGACCAAACGATCAAGACTTTCGCATCTTGTGACACTGGAGCAACTTAAATCCGTCGATTGGTAAGTGTTTGTTTCGCATTAAATGTGGGTATCTAGTTTCAAATGTACATACAGCTAGCGTAAATAGCATGTTAGCATCGATTAGCGTATCATGTTAGCATCGATTAGCTGGCAGTCATGCCGTGACCAAATAAGTCTGATTAGCACATAAGTCAACAACATCAACAAAACTCACCTTTGTGATTTCGTTGACTTAATCGTTGCAAATGCATCTGCAGGTTATCCATACATCTCTGTGCCATGTCTGTCTTAGCATTGCCGGTAAAATGTGCAGACACTCAATGGGGGTCTGGCGGCAGATTTCTTGCCAGTGGTGCAACTTGAATCCCTCCCTGTTAGTGTTGTTACACCCTCCGACAACACACCGACAAGACATGATGTCTCCAAGGTTCCAAAAAATAGTCGGAAAAACGGAAAATAACAGAGCTGAGACCCGGTGTTTGTAATGTGAAAATAAAAATGGCGGGTGTATTACCTCGGTGACGTCACGTTCTGACGTCATCGCTACAAGACCGATAAACAGAAAGGCGTTTAATTCGCCAAAATTCACCCACTTAGAGTTCGGAAATAGGTTAAAAAAATACATGGTCTTTTTTTCTGCAACATCAAGATATATATTGACGCTTGCATAGGTTTGGTGATAATGTTCCCCTTTAAGATATAAACAGTAATTTCATAACGTACGCTTAACCATTTGTATGTCGTATTACGATATATATATCGCACAAATGGTGACAACAACAACAGACGGACTTCTCTCTCCAAAGTCTTGGGAGAGACTTGTAAAATAACATAGCAACTGCAACAATATTTGTTCGCCATTTCTTTTATTGAAAAGCACTACCAGGAAGTGTTTGCCCATTGGCAACATATGTTCATTAGAAACAATGAAAATCACCACTTGAGTGCAAGCTGAGATTCATTTACTCCCTAAAAAAAGTTCACACACATTCATCAACCATGTAGGAATCAAACGATGCACTTGCACATGTAGAGCGTAGCACAAAATAATACGCAATTGTAACAATTGACTAAATAGATAACAAGCTTGGTTGTCAGTATAAGTTAAAGACTAGTACAGTGATGCACAGTAGACAGCAAACAAACACATTAATGGATGGAGGCAACTCGGTTGTTGTAGTACCTCACATTTAGTGTGTGTGTTGTATGTTACATTATCTTCTCACATTGAGTGTGTGTAGTTCCTCATCAGCAGTGTCAAAGTTAGACCGAGTCCTCAGCACATCCTCTCCAAGCCCAGTTGGTATCAGGCTAACATTAGCAATACTTCATACAAGAATATCTAGTCCTCATTCCAGCGGTTCTCAGCATGGATGTCAGGATCCCTTAAATCTTTAAGGAATCTTGACGCCAATGAGTTGTGAACCATGGCGCTTAGCTGGCGACTTCTCAGTGATGTTCTGAAACTCTGGCTCCAATGCAAGGTAGGTTGTGTACAGCCTGGGATTATGGAATCAGTCTAGCACCGCTGTTGTTGCAATGAGGTCACATCCTGTCTGCCGCTCTCTCACTTCCTCATTCGGCCGCAGTATTTACCTTGACAGCCAGCGCCTACAACCAGAAGACACGCTTTGAACACACAGGCAGACTCCCCGCTGGACAAGCTGCTATCATTATACATACTAGCTGTGAACATGGAATTCATTTAGCAATGATGTAAAAACAAGTTGACGTTACCAGTATTGACTAGGGGTGTAGTCAAGTATTTGTAATCAGATTTTTCAGTTTAGCACATTAAATTTGGCACAGAGCCATACCAATTTCCTACACCAGAGGTGCCCATTACGTCGATCGCGAGCTACCAGTCGACCGCGGGGGGTGTGTCAGTCGATCTCCAGCCAGGCTTTTAAAAAAAATAGACCTAAAAATTAGTGATCATCAATCTTCACCAAGACGTCACTTAAATGACATTCACGGTACCGGAGGGTCTTGTGAGATGACACTGGCTGCTGCAAGATCATTATTATGAAAATATGACCGAGAGGAAGGCGAGAAACACTTTTTATTTCAACAGACTCTCGCGCCGTACCTTCCGTCAAAACTCTAAAGGCCGACTGCACATTTCCTATCTTCACAATAAAAGCCCTGCTTCATGCTGCCTGCGCTAACTAAATACAGAGTCTCGGAAAACTGGCGTGCACAAGCGATCCCTCAGAAAGCTGGCGTGCACATCACTCTTATTTTGTTAGTGCAGGCAGCATGAAGCAGGGCTTTTATTGTGAAGATAGGAAATGTGCAGTCGGCCTTTAGAGTTTTGACGGAAGGGACGGCGCGAAAGTCTGTTGAAATAAAAAGTGTTTCTCGCCTTCCTCTCTGTCATTTTTTCATAATAATGAACTGGCAGCAGCCAGCGTCATCTCACAAGACCCTCGGGTGCCGTGAATGTCAATCAAGCAAGCTACGGAATTTGCCGCCAATGTTTTTCTTGTAAAGTGTATGGAAGCTGGATGAATTAGATGCCAAAAACCAACCACTTTCATGTGGTATTGGACAGAAAGGACAACTTTTTTTCTCCTCCATTTGAAAATGTGGGCGTTATCATCATAACTGTCTGATTCCAATCAATGCAAGTCATCAGAATCAGGTAATACACCAACTTATATTCTTGTCTTCGTGAAAGAAAGACATCTATATGTGTTACACATGCTTGTATTATCATTAAACACATTTAACTTGTTTACAAAAATGTCTCTTTCATAAATAAATAAATATAAATGATATATATAAATGAGGTAGATCCCCTCGAGTTGGTCAATTGAAAAGTAGCTCGCCTGCAGAAAAAGTGTGGGCACCCCTGGTGTGGAGTATGCAGATTTACGCTTTATATGAATGTATTTATGAGTTATTTTATTTTTACTACAGTGCAGGGGTGTCCAACTTTTTTCCAGCAAGGGCCGCATATATAAAAAATGTAAGGATGCGAGGGCCGCTTTGATACCATCCATCCATCCATCCATCATCTTCCGCTTATCCGAGGTCGGGTCGCGGGGGCAGCAGCCTAAGCAGGGAAGCCCAGACTTCCCTCTCCTCAGCCACTTTGTCCAGCTCTTCCTGGGGGATCCTGAGGCGTTCCCAGGCCAGCCGGGGAACGTGTCCTGGGTCTTCCCCGTGGCCTCCTACCGGTTGGACGTGCCCTAAACACCTCCCTAGGGAGGCGTTTGGGTGGCATCCTGACCAGATGCCCGGGCCACCTCATCTGGCTCCTCTCGATGTAGAGGAGCAGCGGCTTTACTTTGAGCTCCTCCTGGATGGCAGAGCCTCTCACCCTATCTCTAAGGGAGAGACCCACCACCCGGCGGAGGAAACTCATTTCGGCCGCTTGTACCCGTGATCTTATCCTTTCGGTCATGACCCAAAATTTGTGACCAGCAGGGCATCACAACAAAATTAGGGATTAAATATTGTGTTAATTCCACAACTGTATATATTGGTATCGGTTGTTATCGGAATTGGTAATTAAGAGTTGGACAATATCGGAATATTGGATATAGGCAAAAAAGCCATTATCGGACATCTCTAATTATAACTCATATAACATATTGAGGGAATCGATTCGTCACCCCAAGAATTGGAATGGAATTGAATGGTGAGTTGTTGTAAGTCTTACATCTCTAATGATATTATAGTTATATGAAGTTATGTAGTGTCTGTTACCTCTGTAGGCTCCAGCTCCCAGGAAATTCTGCATGGCTGCATACTTAGCTGCTTTCTGGGCGCTTGCTGTAAGATATATGGAAGCAAAGATTCTTACTCTGAAGGTTCTGTCACCATACCTCCTCTAACCATATGACCCAAAGAACTGGGTCAGCTTCCACATTTCTCTGGGGAATTGTTACTCTTTCAACCAGAATGACATATGTGATTGATCAATTGCTTAGAAGCTGTGTCCAAATACTTGAGTCCACATAGTGTGTATGTGTGCAGGTTTTTGAGGACATAGTGTGATGTCTTACATTTTTGTCCAGCCCCCATATATCCTACAGGATAAAAACAGGAAAAAGCAATGCCATCAATTAAAATATGCCACATTTTAAAACATTCAGTTTCTAAAACTGTGGAACTGGGTGCGCCCCAATGTAATATTTGTGTTCTATTATTGTAGTTATTTACCAATGAAAGAGAAGCACGGGACAAAGCACGTTAGCACTTGTTTTTTTATTTTTTTTACCTTGATAGCCTCCAGCAGCTCCTCCTCCGAAGCTATTGAGAGCCCCCCCTGCTGGAGGTAAAGACACACATTTGGCTTTTTAGAGTAAATGATTGGCCTACAGAAGTTATGTGCTTGTATGGACTTCAACTTTTCTTTCTTTTTAGAGCAATATAACATACCTTGACCTCCTCCAAGAAGTCCTCCAGTTCCTGCTCCTGGAACACCCATTGCAGCTCCGCCTGGTACACAGATACATTTTTATTTGCCTTGCATCAGTGTTAAATACCAGCAGTATCTAGCGCCACGGATTGCAGTCCAGTTATGATTAAGGACAAGGCGATAATTAACAACAAGATTCAGACTTAACTGCTGTAAAACAAATTACATTTCAGTTTTTTCACCTGGTCCATATCCTGCTCCTCCTAGCGACGAGCCATAACCTGATTTAGCAGGTTTCCCTGTTCCAAGTGCTTGTCCACCAGGCCCATAACCAAAAGACCCTGTCCCAGTTCCAGATGGGCCATATCCTTGTGAGCCGTAGCCACCAAGTCCAACGCCTGCAGAACCAGCTCCTCCTGTTGGAAAACATTCATAGTTTCTAACAATGACACACAAGTGTTATAGGAAATTAACCCATGCTTTTTGTAAAAAATTGGTTGGGTTTAATTGTGAATAAATGGGACAAAGTGATTGGCTTTCAGTATATCATGTCAACCGCACTTTTCCCATCCCCAGTTATTATTTGTTTAATGTTATGTTCAAAGTATATGATCATAGCTTACCAGGTGTAAGTGGTTTCACTTTTCCAAATTGTTGGCCACCTGGTCCAAAGCCACCTGGACTGAAGCCACCTTGTCCAAAGCCACCTGTTGCTGTGCGGGCACCGCCTGGACCAAAGCCACCTTGTCCAAAGCTGCCTGTTCCAGCACCTCCTGGTCCAAATCTACCGTTTCCCATACCACCAGCACCTGGTATGAAGCCTCCAGTTCCTTTGGTAGCACTGCCTGGATGGAATCCACCTGTTCCCGTAAAGCCGCCTGTACCGGCACCACCAGGTCTGAAACTACCAGGTGTAAGGCCACCGGTTCCGGTGCCAGCACCACCAGGTCCATAGCCACCTGGTCCAACACCGGCAAACCCTGGTACGACGCCTCCCCTTCCTTTAGCAGAACCACTCGGTCCAAAACCAGCACCACCTGGTCCAAAGCCACCTCTTCCTGTGCCAGCACCGCCTGGTCCAAAGCCACCAATTCCTGTGCCTGCACCGCCTGGTCCAAAGCCACCGGTTCCTGTGCCAGCACCGCCTGGTCCAAAGCCACCAGTTCCTGTGCCAGCACCGCCAGGTCCAAAGCCACCGGTTCCTGCTCCAGCACCGCCAGGTCCAAAGCCACCGGTTCCTGTGCCAGCACTGCCTGGGCCAAAGCCACCATTGCCATAGCCAGGTCCACCCAGTGAGGGTGAGCCATAACCTGTTGAAGTGGAAAAAAAGTATTATGTTGTCACTATACATGTTTAAATGTCAGAAGTCCAAATTTATGTTATCATACCAGATTTATTTGGTTTCCTTATACCCTGTCCTTGACCTGTGCCACCATTCCCATTAAGGCCAGGTGTGGCAAAACCACCGGGTCCATAACCTCCTGTCCCAGCTCCACCACGACCTAGTCCTCCTCCTGCCGGGCCAAGTCCAAAACCGCCAGGTCCAGTGCCACCCTGTCCAAAGACGCCTGGACTTGAACCAGCTCCACCCGGTCTGAAGCCGCCTGGACTTGAACCAGCTCCACCCATTCCAGCTCCATAGCCACCTTGCCCAGGTCCTGCCCCATAGCCTACAAATAAACAATGGTTCTGTTTAAGTTGTCTATGTGAAGGCCTTACTATGTTTATGTCTGCATACTTTTTGACGGTTTTCCAGCGCCATATCTTGAACCTGAATAAGAGAACACACGCAACCATGAAAATATATTTAATGTTTTTAAGTATACATCACCTTGCTATTTATAATATCAGCTTACCGCCATATCCCCCCAGTCCACCAGCACCAGCACCATAACGTGCTCCTCCTCCCAAACCCCCAGGACCAACTCCAGCAGCTCCAGCTCCAAGGGTCCCAGCTCCACCGACACCACCACCAACACCCTTGCTTCCTGTCTTGGCCCCATAACTTCCAGGTCCAGCACCATAACCTCCCGGTACGGTACCGTAACCCCCTAATCCTGTGCCATAGCCCCCGGGTGTAGCACCAACACCTCCAGGACCACCGTAGCCACCAGGCCCAACACCACCTTGGTTTCCTGCTCCAAAACTCCCATATGCTGATAGAGACACACATTTAAAATTGATCAGTTTTCCTGTTTTAGCAAATATATAGTAAAAATTACTTTTGCCTGGTTTTCCTCCTTGTCCCACTCCAGCCCCATTTGGAAAACGTAAACCTGAGTGGGGAAAAAAAGAGTTTGAGGACCTCAGTTAGGAGTCATTTCAGGTGGCAAGAAAAATGCAATTAGCATACCTCCACCTGGTAAAGCTCCCGCTCCACCAGCACCATAACCTATTAAAGATAATGTGCAAAACTAGTGAATAAATCTGATTCATTATCGACGTTTCATCCTCAACAATTCTTAAGCAGCTTACTTTTTCCAGGTTTCACGGCACCTGTTCCTGCTCCGCCGGGCACCATGCCACCAGGGCCAACCCCAAATCCTCCTTGACCTCCTCCAACAGCACCAGGCCCAAATCCAACTCCACCCGGACCTCCTCCAACTGCACCAGGCCCAAATCCAACTCCTCCTTGGCCTCCTCCAACTGCACCAGGACCGAACCCAGCTCCTCCTGGACCTCCTCCAAATACTGCAGTGCCACCCCCTACTCCACCAGGTGAAGCTCCAACTTTAGTACCATCGGGGTTGTATGCTGCATTCAGAAACAGACTAATAGGTCAGTTTCCAAAGTTTCGTCAGATGTGAAAATTTGTAAGGCAAAAAATGCACCTTTGGAGGGTTTTATTGTTCCTCCTACTGCTGCAGTTGTGCCACCTGGTCCAACTCCAGTTCCAGTTGCAGGGGCACCTCCTCTTCCAGTTCCTCTCACACCACCTGAAACTCCTCCTGCCGCTCCTGCACTGGAAGGAGTACTTTCCACTCCTGTCTGTCTTCCACCTGTGCTAAATCTGTCTCCAAAAGGACCCGCTTCGCCCTCTCCTTCACCTGGTGTATCCCCTCTTGGGACTCCTTTCGATAAAATACAGGAGAACATCGAACCTGTTTTACAGCTTAAGCTTCAATTAAGGTTTATAAGAAATCTAATTTGCTAGTGGGAGTTGAGCGAAGACTCTCAATTTGTGTTATCGTATTTATATTTGTTCACCTGGAGGTTTGAGAGGTTTAGCACCAGGCAGTACGCCGATTGCACCTGCAAAACATTAGAACATGAAGTTTTGCTGTTGGAGATTCCTATTCATAGATACAGTGGGTATTTTCAGAGTCAAATGCCATTAATGGACACAGAATTTGTAAATAGAACAAAACTGTCGGGTTTACATACCGGTTGGTTGGACAGCTCTTCCACCACCTGCAGTGATAGAAGATAGAGATCATCCAGTGAAGCTTTTTTGCAGACATGGTCTTCTTACCAGTGTGATATGTTTAGATGCTAACTTACCAGGTGCAGCTCCTGTGGAACCTGGAGGACAACACAACAGCATACATGTAAAAGGCACTAAGACTCGGCCAAAATCTCAGTCTACAAAGTAAACACTGACCTGGAAGTGGAGTTCCACCGATACCTGTTTGAAAACGCAAGGAACAAAATAACAGCGTTAGGGCAAACATATGGAAGATGTTTAAAATCTGTGACTCAGTACCTGGTTTTGCTCCAAGGATGGGAATTCCCGTGCCCTTCATACCATCTCCGTCATTTCCAGCGCCAAATGGTCTTCCTCCAAATCCCCCTGTTGCAATATCGGTGAATTCATCTGCACACTTTCATCCAACATCTTATACTGTTCCACATGTAGAGCAACTTTTTTGAATTTTTTCGATATTTAAAAATATTTTTTCTTTTGTCTCCACCTTTAATGGTGTAGCTCTTCAAGCCCCACTTTACAACGAAAATAGGTTCTGAAGAACTCAGTCTATTTAAACACACCTTCTCCTGCAGCAATGCCAGACCCCTCAATCACACCTGGACCACCCTCACCTGGAATTGGACAGATTGTTAAAATTGAAATTGATTGTCAGAAAAGCAATTTGATGATCATATTAGCAGCTAAGATTGTTTCTAGAAATGTATCTAAAGCTGACAAATATTGAGGACGTTAAGTTTATAGGATATGATATCACATTTCTTATTCGGACAGCCTAATGTCTCCTTTTCTGCCCTCATTCTTGGACACACACCTCCATCAATGTCTTTTCCGTCCTTTCCCACTTCAGCACCGCGTCCACCTGGATGAAACAACACATCAGGCATATTTCTTCAATGTGCTGTACAAAGATGTCGTGTTGTGTACCTGCTGGCAACGGCGCTAGCGTGCCTCGTGCAGCATCACGTCCTGACCCAGCAGAGATTTGGATTACTGACTGCAATCTCCTTATATGATTTTTAAATGTTTTGTCTCAGTTTTTACTGTGACAGAAACTTACCACCAGGTCTGGTTGTTGTGCGAGCACCACCCCTGGTGCGGGTTCCGTTCGTGTAAACGCCAGTGCCGTTGATTGGAGCATTGGTACCGGCTCCAGGTGACACTCCACCAGGTAGACCTATGGGGTGTACGTGTTTAATAGACATAAATATGTTAATACAAAAGTGTGTCCACTACAGGGAATCCTTATCATTTACACATGTCTTACCGTATTTGTCAGCCTTGGATCCTGCTGTACCATAACCTGAACACAAGATACCATAATAAATAATTATTCTTGTGATGGATGGAACAATAATAACAACAAATTAGGATATATTGTTCTATATTCTATTTTTTAGAATATTTTTTTAGCTGCTTCTCTGATCATCATGGCTGGTAAGTTTAAGGTCTGTGTTGCTGCCATTCTGGCTAATGCCACTAGAGGTCAATAATGGGCTACATTTCATTTTTACTAACCTTGACCTGGTGTGCCTGTTCCAAAACCTCCTGTTCCAAAGCCTCCTATTGAATAGTGCCAGACAAAATGTTAATAAAAAAACAAAAACAAAGGCAGACTACGATACATAGAAGTTATTATTACTGAAAATATATGCGTTGTCATCGTTCCATGGTCAGTATCATACACCAAAAGCTTCTAGCAAAAAGAATCTCTTACCTTGTGCTGCTCCTGCACCACCACCGGCACCACCTTGACCTGCAAAGGAATCAAACAGAACATTTAGGAACACTAAAGCTGTATAGTAAAGTTGATTAAAGGCCTACTGAAATGAGATTTTCTTATTTAAACGGGGATAGCAGGTCCATTCAATGTGTCATACTTGATCATTTGGCAATATTGCCATATTTTTGCTGAAAGGATTTAGTAGAGAACATCCACGATGAAGTTTGCAACTTTTGGTCGCTAAGAGAAAAGCCTTGCCTGTACCGGAAGTAGCAGACGATGACGTCACCCGTGTGATGGCTCCTCACATCCTCACATTGTTTTTAATGGGAGCCTCCAACAAAAACAGCTATTCGACAATTTCCCCATTAATTTTGAGCGAGGATGAAAGATTTGTGTTTGAGGATATTGAAAGCGACGGACTAGAAAAAAAAATAAAAATAAAGCGATTGCATTGGGACGGATTCAGATGTTTTTAGACACATTTACTATCAATCAATCAATGATCAATCAATCAGTGTTTATTTATATAGCCCCGAATCACAAATGTCTCAAAGGACTGCACAAATCATTACGACTACAACATCCTCAGAAGAACCCACAAAAGGGCAAGGAAAACTCACACCCAGTGGGCAGGGAGAATTCACATCCAGTGGGACGCCAGTGACAATGCTGACTATCAGAAACCTTGGAGAGGACCTCAGATGTGGGCAACCCCCCCCCCCCCTCTAGGGGACCGAAAGCAATGGATGTCGAGCGGGTCTAACATGATACTGTGAAATTTCAATCCATAGTGGCTCCAACACAGCCGCAAGAGTTCAGTTCAAGCGGACCCCCTCCACAAGGGAGGGGGGGACATAGGAGAAAGAAAATATCAACTGGTCTAAAAAGGAGGTCTATTTAAAGGCTAGAGTATATAGATGAGTTTTAAGGTGAGATTTAAATGCTTCTACTGAGGTAGCATCTCGAACTGTTACCGGGAGGGCATTCCAGAGTACTGGAGCCCGAACGGAAAACGCTCTATAGCCCGCAGACTTTTTTCGGGCTCTAGGAATCACTAATAAGCCGGAGTCTTTTGAACGCAGATTTCTTGCCGGGACATATGGTACAATACAATCGGCAAGATAGGATGGAGCTAGACCGTGTAGTATTTTATACGTAAGTAGTAAAACCTTAAAGTCACATCTTAAGTGCACAGGAAGCCAGTGCAGGTGAGCCAGTACAGGTATATATGTATGTATATATGTATATAAAGGTATATACAGTACAGGCGTAATGTGATCAAACTTTCTTGTTCTTGTCAAAAGTCTAGCAGCCGCATTTTGTACCAACTGTAATCTTTTAATGCTAGACATGGGGAGACCCGAAAATAATACGTTACAGTAATCGAGACGAGACGTAACTACTAGGATCATTCAGGGAAATCTCTTATCCGTCCATTGTGTTGCTAGTGTTTTAGTGAGTTTAATAGTACCTGATAGTCGGAAGGGTGTATCCACGGGTGTCTTGAGGCGCAAGCTCAGCTGATTTCCGGTAAGTGGCGACTTTTTACCACAATTTTCTCTCCGAAAACTGCTGGTTGACATTTGGTCGGGATCCATGTTCGCTTGACCGCTCTGATCCATAGTAAAGCTTCACCCCCGGGAAATTTAAACAAGGAATCACCCTGAGTTTGTGTGGCTAAAGACTAAAACTTCCCAACTCCATCTTTCTACTTTGAGTTCTCCATTATTAATTGAACAAACTGCAAAAGATTCAGCAACACAGATGTCCAAAATACTGTGTAATTATGCGGTCAAAGCAGACGACTTTTAGCTGTGTGTGTGTGCAGCGCTAATATTTCCTAACAGTCAGTGACGTCACGCGTACACGTCATCATTCCGCGACGTTTTCAACAAGAAACTCCCTGGAAATTTAAAATTGCAATTTAGTAAACTAATGGCAATGGTTGCAATGTTAATATTTCATCATTGATATATAAACTATCAGACTGCGTGGTGGGTAGTAGTGGGTTTCAGTAGGCCTTTAAAATGTTCACTTCAATTAAGTAACGTATTGATACCGTATTTGGCAGCCTTTTCTCCAGCTCCATAACCTGTGAATGGCAATTTGTTAAGTTCATATTTAGGATTTTGTTTAGGAGTGCTGTAAATTATATCTCCATAAAAACCTGGTCCATATCCAGTTCCTGTCCCTGCATTGTAGCCTCCGCCTTGTCCAAAACCTGCACCAGGCGCAACCCCAGGTCCATATCCGTTTCCACCAGTCCCCAGAGCTCCTCCGGTCCCCGCAGTGCCACCTACTCTTCCATCTTGACCCGACACAGGAGTTCCACTGCCACCAGGAAGCCCTATGGACAAGATCACAGACAATTAGTGCCAATTTAAATATACCTCATATGTATAAATTATTTAATATGAATAAGATTTATGTTAAAAATGAAAGTCACCGTATTTGAGAGACTTGGCCCCACCAGGAGAAGCTGTGAAGGGAAGGTTAATGAAATAAGTAATTGGGCAAATGTAACAGCGCAAATGTTTGAAGATGATTATTTTCCACTTTTGGTACCTCCTGTGCTACCCTGTCCAAAGCCACCAGGTCCTCCTCCAGTTCCAACACCAGAACCAGGTAATCCACCTGCCCCTTGTCCTGCACCTGCTCCTCGTCCAGCTGTTTGCCCAGTACCTTGTCCTTGGAACCCTCCTGTCACTCCTTGGCCAGAACTTGGTCCAGTTCCAACACCAAGTCCTCCTGCACCCTTGGTTCCCCCAGGAAGACCTTAGAGAGAGGACAGAGTTACTGAGGCTGTTCTAGACTTCAGTAGCATCATGTTTTGCAAAGTTGTTTTCTTTTTACCATATTTGCGAGCCTTGGCACCAGCATAACCTATGTGAAATTGAGACATAACAAAAAGAGTGATGACATTTAGCCAGTTGACATTATATCCATGCCTTGTATGTTAGTATTTTGTCATACCTCCGGGTCCATATCCTGCACCTCCAGGCCCAACTCCTGTTCCTGGTCCAAATCCAGTGCCAGCACCTCCAGGCCCAACTCCTGCTCCTGGTCCAAATCCAGTGCCAGCACTTCCAGGGCCAACTCCTGCTCCTGGTCCAAATCCAGTGCCAGCACCTCCAGGCCCAGCTCCTGCTCCTGGTCCATAGCCGGTACCTGCACCGCCAGGCACAAATCCCCTGCCAGGTCCAAAACCAGCACCGGCACCACCAGGTCCAACAGCTCCTGGTCCATAACCAGTGCCTCCACCACCAGGTCCAACGGCTCCTCCTGGTCCATAGCTTTTTCCGGCACCGCCAGGTGCGACTCCTCCTGGTCCATAGCTTTTTCCGGCACCGCCAGGTGCGACTCCTCCTGGTCCAAACCCTGTACCAACACCGCCCGGCCTTACTCCCCCCGGTCCATAACCTGTGCTAGTACCACCCGGTGCAACTGCTCCTCCTGGTCCATAACCCGTGCCAGCACCACCAGGTCCGACACCTCCTGCTCCATAGCCTTTACCTGCACTACCAGGTCCGACGCCTCCAGGTCCAAAGCCTGTACCTGCACCACCTGGCCTTACTCCGCCTGGTCCATAGCCTGCGCCAGCACCACCAGTTCCAATTCCACCTGGTCCATAGCTTTTACTTGCCCCACCTTGTCCGACTCCTCCTGGTCCAAACCCTGTCCCAGCACCACCAGGCCTTACTCCCCCAGGTCCATAGCCTGTGCCAGCACCACCAGCTCCAACTCCACTTTTTCCGTAGCTTTTTCCTGCACTTCCTGGTCCGACTCCTCCTGGTCCAAATCCTGTTCCAACACCATTGGGCCCCACTCCTCCTGGGCCATAACCTGTGCCAACACCTCCAGGTCCACCTCCGCCTCCTGGTCTGAAGCCTGTACCAGCACCACCAGGACCTACACCTCCAGTACTTATTCCTTGACTTCCCAGAGCTCCACTGTACATGCCTGTAAGGAAATGTTTTTCTCTTTTCAGTAAATACGATGGAACCTAGTTAAACCTTCTAATGTCTACATTTTGAGGTATTTTCTTACCGTATTTGCGAGCTTTGGCATTGGCATCATAACCTGTAGTAAGTATTAAAATGTAAACGTTATGATATAAATATAGATTGTGTCTTGATCTATTTGTTCCAAATTCAAAGAGTCATAATTACCTCCAGATCCTATTCCTGTCCCAGCTCCGCCTAGTCCAGGGCCAGTACTACCTGGTCCGTAACCACCTCCTACAGGACCACTGCCGGCACCACCTGGACCATATCCTGGACCAGTGACCGCACCACCTTGACCATATCCGGGAACTCCTGTGTTAACACCAGCTCTTCCTCCCGGTACACCAAGCCCTCCAGTCATACCAGTGCTGGCACCACCAGGCTGACCTAGATATAAAGTTAATTCAGACCTGTCCTCAGTGACTGAGGATAGTTTGTTAAATTGTGTGACACTGAATTGCGTCCGTGTCTCACCATATTTGCGTGCTTTGGCTGATCCAGGACCATATCCTAGGGCACAAAACATTGACTGATTAAGGGACCTTGCTTCCAAGGATGCTTTGCGTTTTAACACGTTTTACTCCAGGCACACTTAAGCCTTGCTCGAAGCTCAGTACCTGTTCCAGATCCACCCCCATATCCAGGAACAGCTGCTGGTCCACCTGCTGTTCCAGCTCCACCACCATATCCAGGAACAGCTCCAGGTCCACCTGCTGTTCCAGCTCCGCCCCCATATCCGGGAACCGCTCCAGGTCCCCCAGCCGTTCCAGCTCCACCTCCAAAGCCAGGAAAACCTAGCCCTCCACCAGGGAGTCCGCCAGTGCCAACTCCTAAATTGCCACCTCCTCCAGCGCCACCTGGTGGACAATATCCACATTCAACAGTGCTGTACAGTGCTACCAATTTACTTGCATTTGTGACTAAAAATAGAAAAAAAGAAAAAGTGCGAGTATGGATTTCAACCCTTTCATTCTCATTTTGCTCCGAGGATAACTCCATAAAAAGCGGTTCAACAGATGCCATTTCAACCCTCTGCGCATCTGCTCAGCGCAGACATGATTACGGGTACACAGTATCGCTGGTCTCGCTACATGCTAATTTAGCTGCTACCAAAACAACTAGCCAGTCACTGCGGATTTCATTTCAACGACTAAAGATAAGGACTTAATAGTAAATAAACCTGTGTTTCCACTGCTCCATGTTGTGCTCAACCAACAAATGGCAGTCATGCTGTTTGCTAACCTCAACTATCCAGATTGCTATCATTAGCGAGCGACACACAAAGCTAATGCGCGTGCACATGTTACGCATGTACGTAGTTACTGTTTGTCATTATGTGCTAAAAGCCGTAAGTGGTCGGGATATAATACTTTGAAAAATTCAGAAAGTTAGCGCCCCATTGGCATCCCCGTAGAACAGGGCTAGGGAACCTATGGCTCTAGAGCCAGATGTGGCTCTTTTGATGACTGCATCTGGCTCTCAGGTTAATCTTATCTTACATTGCTTAACACAATAAGTAATGAATAACTCCACTGGTAATCAGTGTTAAAAATAACGTTCAAAATGTAAAAAAATTCTCATGCATTTTTATCCCTCCGTCCGTTTCCTACCGCAGTGTTTTTCAACCTTTTTTGAGCCAAGGCACATTTTTTGCGTTTTAAAAATCCGGAGTCAGACCACCAGCAGAAATGGATTAAAAACAAAACTCACTTGACAGTAAAAAGTCATTGTCACAATTGTTTGTTGGATACGACTTTAAAACATAACCAAGCATGCATCAAAATAGCTCTTGTCTCAAAGTAGGTGTTCTGTCACCACCTGTCACATCACGCCGTGACTTATTTTGAGTTGTTTGCTGTTTTCCTGTGTGTAGTGTTTTAGTTCTTGTCTTCTGCTCCTATTTTGGTTGCTTTTTCTCTTTTTTTGGTATTTTCCTGTAGCAGTTTCATGTCTTCCTTTGAGCGCTACTTCCCGCATCTACTTTGTTTAAGCAATCAAGAATATTTCAGTCGTTTTCATCCTTCTTTGTGGGGACATTGTCGATTGTCACGTCATGTTCGGATGTACATTGTCTTTGCTCCACAGTAAGTCTTTGCTGTCGTCCAGCATTCTGTTTTTTTGTTGCATTCTGTAGGCAGTTCATTTTTAGTTTTGCTTTGCATAGCCTTACCTAAGCTTTAATGCCTTTTCTTAGCGACACTCACCTTTTGTTTATTTATGTTTTAAGCATTAGACACCTTTTTTATTTTACCTGCACCCTGCCTCCCGCTGTTTCCGACATCTACAAAGCAATTAGCTCTAGACAGCACCGACCACTCAACAACACCACATCATTTTTTTAGCCCAGTTGATCTGCCGTTTCTTTTCTTTTTCTCCTATGTCCCACTCTCTCTTGTGGAAGGGGTCCGGTCCGATTCGGTGGCCATGTACTGCTTGCCTGTGTATCGGCTGGGGACATCTCTGCGCTGCTGATCCGCCTCCGCTTGGGATGGTTTCCTGCTGGCTCCGCTGTGAACGGGACTCTCGCTGCTGTGTTGGATCCGCTTTGGACTGGACTCTCGCGACTGTGTTGGATCCATTAATGATTGAACTTTCACAGTATCATGTTAGACCCGCTCGACATCCATTGCTTTCCTCCTCTCCAAGGTTCTCATAGTCATCATTGTCACCGACGTCCCACTGGGTGTGAGTTTTCCTTGCCCTTATGTGGGCCTACCGAGGATGTCGTAGTGGTTTGTGCAGCCCTTTGAGACACTAGTGATTTAGGGCTATATAAGTAAACATTGATTGATTGATTGATTGATTTTCAGACTGTAATTACTGGTTTGCAAAAAACTATTTTAACCCATATAGGTGAAATTAGATAATCTCCCACGGCACACCAGACTGTATCTCACGGCACAGTGGTTGAAAAAGACTGTTCTACCGCACCTGTTGAAGAAGTCAAGAATGTTAAGAAGTATTTTATTCATTATTAGTTAGCTTCAGAATAAAAATGTTATTAAAAAGAATAACATACGTGTTATACCCTAATGTTGGATTTACATAAAAATGCACACATTTAGTTGTATTCAGTGTTTAAAAAACATTATATGGCTCTCACGGAAATACATTTTAAAATATTTGGCTTCCATGGCTCTCTCAGCCAAAAAGGTTCCCGACCCCTGCCGTAAAGGTTGCAAACAGCCTCTTTTTGTGGAATTTCCCAAGGACTGACCTTAATCACTATTTGTGGGTTCTGGGGACTCACTGCATTGAAAACCTGTCATCATCACTGGTCATTCTGGCATGTTTATAAGTAGCATTATGATCAGTAAGGTAATCGCATGTGACGCCAGTCATGTTTTTTGACCAAGCATATACGGCCCTCTTTAATATCCAGGAAAATGCTGTTAAACATTTGCCAGAAAACCACAGGAATGTGCTTTTACCGTATTTAGCTGCAGCTTTGGCCGGGCTCTTCGACTTTCCTGTTCCTGTAAAAAATGATTGCAATTCCAATTTTAAGTCTATCTTTTTGTTGAAAAAACAAATACTTTTCTAGACATTATTTACCTGACTTTGGTGATATCAGAGGGTACCCACGAAAAATCCCTGGCAGTTGCTGTCCTCGACTGTCTGGAAGAGACAAATCCGTTTCAGGCATGCTGAGGACACATCTGTACGTTGATGATGTCAAGATCACACTTACTGTCGCTTCCTTGACCAGCACCGCCCTGGCCAAGTACCCCGGCACCTGCAAGTTAAAGAACAGCAATTACATTTTGTAATGTATGCTCTTCGAAGAGATGTCTAAATTCAAGTCTTGGTACCCACCTGCCTGAGACCCAAGTCCAGAACCAGTTGCCACTCCAGGGAGGACACCACGTCCTCCAAAGTCTATCCAGTAAATAAGAAATGTTTTGTATTTTTCTGTATTCTTTGAAGAAATTTATTTCCAACACCTGTAGTTAGTAAATGTGTCAAATGGCTTACCTTGACTTGGTACAAATCCCCCTTGATAGAGTCCAGGAACCCCGACACCTGTATGTATGACAGCATAAGAGTTTAGGCCATGGAACAAAGTTCATATAAAATGGTCATGTTTCTAACACACAACAGTTATTCTACTAGACTCTACCTGGAAGTTGTTTTGATGATTTGCCGCTACTCTTCCCACCTGGTCCCATCCCTGCAGCACCACCTTGTGGCAAAAATGCATTTACACCTCCAGGCCCGACTCCTGCTCCACCTGGCCCGTATCCTGCACCTCCAGGCCCAAACCCTGCACCCCCGGGCCCGACTCCTGCTCCACCTGGTCCAAATCCTGCACCTCCAGGCCCAAACCCTGCACCCCCGGGCCCGACTCCTGCTCCACCTGGCCCGAATCCTGCACCTCCAGGCCCAAAACCTGCACCCCCGGGCCCAACTCCTGCTCCACCTGGCCCGAATCCTGCACCTCCAGGCCCAAAACCTGTTGCACCAGGACCAACTCCTGCTCCCCCAGGCCCAACTCCGGCACCCCCAGGCCCATATCCTGCTCCACCAGGCCCATATCCTGTCGCACCAGGACCAGCTGCTGCACCACCAGGTCCAAATCCTGTCCCTCCTGAGCTATAACCTGATCCAGGTACAACAAGATCAGAAATTCAGAGTCTTATTTCATTTTTAGGTGTAACATTACTGATTGTCCTGTACCAGTCTTTGGGGGTTTAGGTCCTATTCCACCACTTCCTGGAACTTGACTCCCACTGGCTGGACCGTAACCTCCTCCAAAGCCACCTAACTCAAAGGTAGACTTGATTTAACGCCACATAGATCATTTCATTTGATTATGTTTGAAAAAGCTGTGTCTGAATGAACCTCTCACCTCCAGGTACGAGACCTGTTCCAGCACCTTGACCTCTGTTGGCCCCAGTTCCTTGGGTTCCAAATGCTCCAGCTGTGCCCCCTGCCCCAAAGCCTCCATACCCTAATTAAGAGTAGAGGACATGTGTTTTATTTTCAGAGCAGCTCCGCAAGGGTTCTTTAGACTCAGGCAGATGTATGTAGACCATTCCTGATTTAGGGTCGCCCACTGAAACATGTTTACTCAGCAGAGGGCTTTATCAGTAAAACGTCTTACCTGACTTCCCAGGTTTGACACCAGCACCTGTGAGTGGACAACACATAATCTCATTAGTTTGCAAATATATAGACGACATAGTGCAATATATCTGTCATCTACATTATTATTAACATGCCTGTGCCTTGACCTCCTGGACCAAAACCAGCAGCTGGCGCTCCGCCAGGCCCAGTTCCATAGCCGCCAATACCACCTGGCACAGCTCCACCTAGACCAGTTCCCTGTCCTGTACCGAAGCCTTGACCACCATAGGCACCACCTTCAATTGGAATGATCAAAGGGATATATACGTTGATTGAATACATGGTATGGTATTTCAATTTATTGTAAACAAGCTGGACCAGATAGTCTTACCTGTTTTCGG